>NC_049984.1:18288354-18442393 GCF_000003815.2 Branchiostoma floridae | reverse complement strand
GAAGACGGCCGCTCAACAAGAAATGTAAAAGCATGATGAATGTATTTATTGATCTACATTTCCGGTAATGAATATGGCAGGCTATTCTAAGTTTGAGAACATTTTCATGAGGAGTGACTCTGTAAATAGGAAGACTTTGGTCATTGTTAACTGCCCAAGTTCAATGGATTTATCAGTAGTGTTTACTGCAATACTGCAATTCAGCCAAATATAGGCTGCCACTGTATGTTGTTGTATGTCACTCGAGGTAAATAAACCATTTATTCATTCATTCAACTGCCAAAGTTCAATTGATTTATCAGTAATGTTTAACTACCCAAGTTTAGTGGATGTATGATAGTACTTTTTAACTGCCAAAGTTCAATGGATTTATCAGTAATGTTTGACTGCCCAAGTTCAATGGATTTATCAGTAATGTTTGACTGCCCAAGTTCAATGGATTTATCAGTACTGTTTAAAACTGCTCAAGTTCAATGGATTTATCAGTAATGTTTGACTGCCCAAGTTCAATGGAATTATCAGTAATGTTTAACCACCCAAGTTCAATGGATTTATCAGTAATGTTCAACTGTCCAAGTTCAATGGATTTATCAGTAATGTTTAACTGTGCAAGTTTAATTGATTTATCAGTAATATTTAACTGACCAACCTCAATGAATTTATCAATAATGTTTGACTGGCCCATTTCAATGGATCTATTATGTTCAAAGGGCTAATCAGTAACCCATTGCTAAACCTTATCACTTGACTTTGTAACTGCCATACGGTATGAACTTTACATAGTAGACCAAAGAACAGGAACTGTTGTTCATTCCTCCAGCCTTGAATAGCCAGAAACCCTATACTTCACTCCGATGTAATTTCGGAACAAAATGAATGATCAATTTTCAATTGACTGAATAACTTACAAAAGGGTCCCAATGGGCCAAGGATTGAGGCAGAAAACTGTACACTGACAATTTTTTAATCATAACACTACCCTCACATTATGTCAAGGTCATATGGCCTTAGGATGACATTTGAAACTGGAAAAAGTTCGCAGGCATTTAATTTTACTGTAGCAGGAAAAGGACTGTTCGCGGTGGTTTTAAGTTCGCAGTAGCACCATGCACTGTAGTCTCTAATACTGCCATGGAAACATGTTCGTGATGGTTTTAAGTTCGCTGTGAATTGGCAATGCGAAAACATCGAACATAAAACCACTGCGAAATTTTCTGCACTTCACAGTAGTTTTACTGCCGCCTGTAGGGCGGAATACTGCAGCTGTAATTTAGATTGACATCATACAGTGGTGTCCCAGGTGCACACAAGATTGGCAATCATTGGGTCATTACGGTGACGCACGTTTTACTGTCCTTATGACGCAGGTACGACGGTCCGTTAGTCCCCCGCTAATGCCTGCGGGTTTAAATAGTCCTCGTACTGTCAGGCCAAATAAAGCACTGGAAGCACCTTTATTAACCTGGTGGATTGCCTGGAATAGGAAGACATCGGTTAAGTCTAGATAAGAAGACTTAGCGTGACTCAGGCTATACCTGACACTTTTGGCAGCAAATAATTAGCAATAAATCTCTACCAAACTTTGTTAGAATGAAAACAAGAGCTTTTAAAAAAAGCTGGTCTTTCGCTTACTTATATTGTGTAGGTAAAACTTTTACCAGATGAGTTTCAGAACAGTTTCAATGGTATGAACTAGGGGTGGGTACTGGAACAGAAAATTCAGGTACAGGTACAAAGGATCAGGTGCAGGTCCGGACTTGATGGTCTGTGAAAACTTTTGAAGGGGCGATACTCAAAACAATTGTCCATTTCGCTACTAAGGAATTAGTGGAGTATCTGATTACCACTGGTGTTATAAAGTCCTATGTTCATGTGAACAACACTTGTTCTGTACGTTGACGTACAAAGTTTATTCAATTTGTTCTCGTAATTTATTGCACCAGTAAGCCCTTAAACGTATAGATGCCTGCTGATATAATGTGTTCATTTTCTAATTGGTGCAGCATCCAGTTTACTGATTTTTGTCAGGTCTGTTAATAAAATTGTACTTAATGAGTTTCAAAATGCAAATGCAGTTTCATTGTGGTATGTTGAAAGGAACGTTTCATTTCTTTTCGGAATGCAAAATTATTGAGATTTTGATTCATTACGTCAGTGGTTATGGGCCACAAACTCACTCCATCGGGGTAGCTTGGAATCTTCTCATTTGAAATCAATTAGATAAAATATTAGTCAGTGTATTTTACATATATCAAAGAGGGATACACTTTTGTTGAAGTTTCTTCCACGAAGATCCCTTGAAATTTCGAGTAGTAAGCAATTTTCCACATGCAACCGCCTCCCACCCCACGTCAGATCTCTGCACAATTCTGGATTTCATAGAGGTAATTCTCCACATCGTGACTTAGGCTCTGGGTCATTTCAACTTGAGAAGGATCAGAGGACTGATCGAAAGCGTCGGTATATAAGCGCTTTATTTTGTGCACGGATATATGGTCCGAAAATTGTAACATCGTAATAACACATCAAAATCGCGACACCCCTTCCCAACATGCGACACTCCCTTGGGACAAAATGGTGGCGCCCATGGACGCCAACGAAAACAATATACTAGTAGGTTTTGTTATCGCAGGCCTGTAATAAATTGCTATTTGTTCCAACATATGCAACTATACAAAAGTAGTTGTCTATACATGCGACGTTCCGGGCGAGCTCTCTCCGGTCACCGACCTTCCAAAATTTCCACATGGCTGGGGAGGACGCGAGACGCCGCCAGCGAGACCCCGACGGCTGTTTAATAACACCAAGGAGGTTAAAAAAGACCTCGTCAGAGAACTTGATGCTGTGCCTTTAGGAGATTCATAAATAGAATAACTGTGACAAATTCAGTCGGTAACGATTTTTGTATGCAAAAAAAAAAGTCAAGTTTTATTTGACTCTTTTGACAGTAGACCTCCACAAAACTCAGTAGATACATTGTATATAGCTTTCACATCTTTCCTGTATGTACAATGCTCACAGTTCCCTACTCAAGTCAATCTATACACTGTCACCAGTCTTCACCAAACACGATTAGAATGTGCTAAGATTCAGGATGGATGCTTTTTTTCCGTTCAATGAATGTTGATCAAAGGCAGATATTTCCTCATGATAGCCATCACTTGAGTTGTACAATGTAAAAGTGGAAAGGACATCATATTCTGACTGTATTTCTTCACTACCTGCTAGCAGAGAGACTGCACCAGTACACACTATGAACATGTACAGACTCCAGATGTTACAGAAGGTATGAATCCTTTATAAGAATAAGGCGTACTAAAATTACATACCGGTAATTATAGGTTTGTTACAATGGCCATTTCTACACCAAAATCTTACATCATGTCTGTCAACCCAGTTCACATGAGATGGAAACAATTGGAGATTTCTTTGATCCGACCTGGTCCTCCCCTCCCCCATCTAAGTTTGTGCTACTCAATATCACTAGTTCATGAAAGGACTTACTATACAATGGACTAGATATCCTTTACCATATGAGATGACCACAAGCTGACCAGTGTAAAAGCTACAGGTGGTAAGTTTTTTGAAAGCCCATGTTCCCAAGTTTCTGAAGGATGTATAGTATCCTGTGTGGTAACCATGTGCTACCGCCCGACAACCATCTGTTTGAGATCCTTGAGGCTGTGTTCTCTGGCGACCTGCAGGGCGTGGTCCAAGGCATGGATCTGCACCAACAGCTTAGCTACCTGCTTAATGCTCTCTCTGTAAGGAAAGGGGATGCAAAAATGAGCGAGTTGTGGGGTAATCAAAATATGTTACAACTAGACACATGTTTGATGTAGACACAGGCTTTGTGGCACTGGAACTAACCTACTCACTGTAAAAACCGAAAACTCTCCTTGTTTTAAATATGAGGTTCAACAACCAAACCTCCAAACAACCAAACAAATAATGATTCTCCAGAAATTTGGACTTCAGGTCAAATAGCAAATGTAACATAGCCAGACAATATAATTACTGTTGGTCACTTCTTTTGTGGCCAAGAGCATGTTATCATTTTATTTAGTTATGAAGTTTTCATAGCTTTAGAATGCTACAACAAATACTGTGGATATCCGCCAAATAATGTTAAATTTTGGACAACACTTACGACATTTGTCAGTTTCTTAAAAACATGAAATCTGTAAAAACAGGTACAAATCAACATTTTACCCGTCATGCATATGGCGCATCTGAAGACTAAAAGCAAGGAGGTTAAAGAAGGACTAAAAGCAAGGAGGTTAAAGGACAGCATCAGAAAATTTTCAATTCTTTATTTTCCAGTAGTTTACTCATTAAAAAGTTGATGTACGTCAATTTTTACATTGATCCGCCTAATATGACCCTGTAGACACGTTTGAACTTCGCGCTCTCCTCCTCTCCCCGCCGCGCTGGCCGATGACGTAATGGCCTCGTTCTGATCGTCTGAGATTGTATGACGTCACGGATCCAAAACTTCTAGCCAGCCATTTTTCTCGGTGAACCTCGGTCCTCTCAGCGGTGAATAATCACCCCGCCATTCTGGAGTTCAGTTTGTTGTTGTTGAAAATTACTTTCGTGGACCTGTAAGTCGCATTGTGAGCTGTCTACGAAGCCATAGTCCCCGGGAGACTGAACATGAATAAGCTTGCCTGCGAGTAAACCGCGCGGCGACGGGACGAAATCAAAACAATGGCGGTGGGGGAGGTTCACGCACCGTGCCTTTCTGGACTTTTACAAGAGCGAGTTCGGGTCAGTTCTTACCTTCTCCTTTCCGGACAGCACAGCGATAATTACACGTAAGCTTCCACGAATTTTGGTTGAATTCACAATTGTCCAACTGGCATGGACATTAAAAAAAAACATTTTTCCTCTGACAACATACCCTTGATCGCTACATATCGAACGATCCCCCTTCCGCGCCGAAACATACATACAGCATTGTTGTCTTTACATACAACACAGGCCGGCATTGTGAATGGCGCGAAATGTCGGCTTCGTTTCAGAGTCCGTGATTTGTTTTGAATGAACCCCAAGGGGGCTCTGCCAAAGCTACATGATTGAAAAACCGACCAGTCCGGATGATTTACCCGAGAAACAGAAAATAAAGTGAGAGGCGAGGCGTAACTCGCACGATCTGTACAGTTGCGGTGCTATCTGTTTCGGCGCGAAAAGGGGGTCGTTCGATATGTAGCGATCAAGGGTATGTTGTCAGAGGAAAAATGGTTTTTTTTAATGTCCCTGCCAGTTGGACAATTGTGAATTCAACCAAAATTCGTGGAAGCTTACGTGTAACTATCGCTGTGCTGTCCGGAAAGGAGAAGGTAAGAACTGACCCGAACTCGCTCTTGTAAAAGTCCAGAAAAGCACGGTGCGTGAACCTCCCCCACCGCCATTGTTTTGATTTCGTCCCGTCGCCGCGCGGTTTACTCGCAGGCAAGCTTATTCATGTTCAGTCTCCCGGGGACTATGGCTTCGTAGACAGCTCACAATGCGACTTACAGGTCCACGAAAGTAATTTTCAACAACAACAAACTGAACTCCAGAATGGCGGGGTGATTATTCACCGCTGAGAGGACCGAGGTTCACCGAGAAAAATGGCTGGCTAGAAGTTTTGGATCCGTGACGTCATACAATCTCAGACGATCAGAACGAGGCCATTACGTCATCGGCCAGCGCGGCGGGGAGAGGAGGAGAGCGCGAAGTTCAAACGTGTCTACAGGGTCATATTAGGCGGATCAATGTAAAAATTGACGTACATCAACTTTTTAATGAGTAAACTACTGGAAAATAAAGAATTGAAAATTTTCTGATGCTGTCCTTTAACCTCCTTGCTAAAAGTCATATTTTGCTGTATAGTTTATTGTGTCCACCCCTTACCTTGCTTTTCTCCTGTCTATGTCGGGACAGCCGATGCTATTCTTGTGTAGGTTGAAGTTTAGGAAGATTTTAGGATCTCTTTCCATTGCAACTACCATCTCTTTTTAACCTCCTTGATCATTACCACACGGCGTACGGTGAAAATGGCACATAATGGGTGAATGTTGGTGAAACACGGTGAAAATGTGTCACCCGGATTCGCATTGTTCCCATGTAAATATGGAAGGGTGAAAGCAAATATTGCACCTACGTGACAAAAGAGTGAAACATGGTGAAATGACGGTTTCACCCCTAGTAAAACAAACAGCAATTACGTCATTGTGTGTTTCACGAGCTAGCGACGTGCTTGCCGCTGTCCAGTCGACGGCATTGGGACTGAAGACTGCCCGCCCAGTTCCTCAGCGCAAGCCGAGGATTTTTTTCGCATTGCCGCTAGCTCCGCAAGCCGTGGAAATATCTTTGACACTGGGATTGAAGACTGCCCGCCCAATTCCAGGATTTTTTACGCTTGCAGCTAGCTAAGACGTGCACGTGATCGCAATACGCACCTCTGATTGGTTGATCCTACAGCTGTAGGGGGTTCCCCGCTATCTACTTTCTTTGCTGCCCCATGATGCTTTGCGCCCACCCGTGTCAAAGAAAATTTCTTTTACATTTCTACGCACACAAAAAACGCTATATTCCACAATTACATTGCAATATTGCCGTGTGGTAGTGACAGATTTTGAGATGAAGATTTCCTTCAACTGCTGGCATTGTAACGTTGTTATGCTCTGAACTTGCCAAGGACGATAACGTCCTTGGAACTTGCCCAGTGTTTCTCGACCGCCTAATCATAAGGTCCAACCTACCCCTACCTACTGGGAGGAAAGACACCACAACGTTTGGACCCTTTCGTACGTGCCGCGTTCACTAAGAGAAACGAAGTGTGACTGATATCCATCGAATACACCTACGCAAAGATACCTTAAATGTTTTCTCTTTACCTTGCAGATATAGTACAAGTTGAATCGCGGAGGTCTTTGGTTGAATAGACGTCTACAAATACGTTGTGCAGGGCACATTGCAGGTCCTTTATTCCTGCTAATAAGCCATGCATAAACCAAGCAGCACATTCATGGCAGGCCGATACGTATGTCATACATACTAGTACTTGCATGGCCTTTGGCAATACCATCGAATCTGCAGGGTAGAATATCTCGCTAGCACGGTATGGCATGGTCGACCCGGACGGACGGACGGACAGACGGACAGCAATCTAATATCAGTCTGATTGCCTTTCGCCGCGGAAGCGCGGCGAAAGACAAAAAAATGTCTATATGACTGTGAACCCATAAAATAATTAGTTAACTGTACCAGACTTTAGTAAGAATAAAAACTTTGTCTTTGCAATGTAATTGCCTAGTTACCTTTGCCAAGAAGGGTATATTTTCGGTAGTGTTGTATGTATGTAATACTATGTACTATGTATATATGTGTGTATGTATGTATGTGTGTGTGTAGAAGACGAGCATAACTCGAGAATGCCTGAATTAAGATTGTATTGATATTAAGTATGTTGGTAGGTCTTGATGAGTCCTGAAATGAGTAGATTTCGGGCCCGCTAGCGGCTAAAAATTTGTTACAGTGCTGCAGTAGAAGTTCAAGGGAAATGAAAAGCATCTCCCTGAAACAACTTTGCTAAACATGAATCCAAGAAAGAACAAATTCTCTTGATTGTGCCCTTAGCTAATTATAAGCCTACAGCTGTTAGAAAAATCAGATCATTGGGTACTCAGGGCCTTTTCTGGAGTCTAGATTACATCATACACATGTACAGACACGTCCATCGGACTAAGTCTAGTCACTGTGGTCATTGATTGATTGATTGATTGTGCAATCTTTGTACTGCAAACTTTGTACTGCCAGCACTGTTTGCCCAGAGCCAAGAAAAACATCACAGGACTGTCACGTGCAGATAATTCTGTCACGTAGCAGGAATTGCAGCCTAAATTCCAGCCAATCAGACGACAGCGTGTGGTTCTCAGCCATTAGCTGTGAGATCAATGGCACGTTTTACAGAAAACCAATTTTACTGATCCCCTGTTAGATCCGATTATCTCCTCCCGACAGAAGATAAAATATAGGCGTATTAAAAGCTTTGTGCAGCTGTGCTATGTTTGGTTCATTATCTGAAATGTGCTTAGAGTATGGTATTGGTATTTTGAGGCGTGTCCACTTTAATTTTTTTATTGTTGAATGTTCAGCATGACTATGACATAACCAACTGTCAACATTAGCATCTATGACAACCATTCCCATCACAAGGCTGCAGCTATTACTGGAATAAAACTGTACCAAGAGTCCTATTTCAGATCCTAAAACCTATTGGTGTACAGAGAATACACTCAATTCTCAACATGAAGATCAACAGAGTGAGGGGGAAATCAATTTGTGTATGCACTGTGAGTTTCAGGAACCATGAATATATAGAGTCAAGTGCAAGTTTCACGTTTCCTTTTTGCCTTTCTTGTAAGACAGCGCAAGAAGAAGAAGCATTGATTAACTGTTACAGCCCGATTTCCAGCCATCCAAAAAAAGCAATTTGTGGCTTTTACAGAGTCAGTTGAACAACCACTGAACCGAGCACCGATGCCTTGCGGTAAATGCAGTTTGATTTTCTGCCAGACTGACCAGACCATCTGTGCCTGCTCCAGACCATTCACACTGTTTGATGAGTGTTGAAGGCAGTGACCAGAACAAAAGATGATTATGGAGTGTTGGGGTTGCCAAGGATTTTCAATAGTGCTGTTGGCATGGCACAGCGGGCCGGGGAGCTGTTAATTAGGACGTCATGTATTGGACACGTACTAACACTGTAACAGTATATGGATTGGAGTGGAGGTGGGGGGCAAACTTATGAATGATTCAGATGAAAAAGTTATAACGTTAGTTGTTAGAATGACAGTTTCAACAAGGATGTGCATTTACAATAACAGTTAACATTTTAAGGCAATTCAATCTCTTAACAACTGGATGAAATTCAGAGATTTATTTCTGGACATCTAAAAATTCACAAATTAACTGGCCTTGACATCTAAAAATAAGTAAAATGACATCCATCACTCTTCTTCAGCATCTGATGACTACGTAAAATTTAACTACCACTTGTTCTTTGGGATGCAGTATACACCATTTCACTGCAGTAACTGTAACAATGTCTTTATTTGGCCCTAGCATTGAACATGAAACCTGTAAAATATTTAACATGTACTAGGTGATTTCAGAGAGTACTCAACCTGTGTGAAAATCAACTCGCCCCGAACGGTTCGGACCGGTCCGAGGGCAGTCCACACGGTCCGCCTACGTGAAAGCCGTCCGGCCCGCGAGGCTGCCGGTCCGCGCGCCGGGCGGTGAACCGTCATTAAGTGGTTCAGCACGTTCGGCAGTTCAGGACCGCCGGACGCTTTGGGCGCCGTAAAACACTTAGAAAAAATTGCCGCCGCCCGGCCAAATTTTGTCTAAGTCCCTAAATTGTACGAAGCCGTGCGACAGCGCCCCCTTCCGTACACTAAGCACAGCGACCAGAAGAGCGGTACAGTCCGTAGGTGAGACTATTAGACATTGTTAGAGGCATGCATTACGTCCATTATTGCGGGGCAACAGCCTGGTAAGTAATCCTATGAAAATAAAATATAAATGAGATTTTTCTACCTTCAAATCTACAACTTTTCTTCTATATTATATGTTGGCCGCGACTAATAAACGGGTGATGTGTTTTCTTGCATATTCGTTCACCACGCACGGCTATCTGAAGTAAAGAGTAGAGTATAATACAATCTGATGGGTCTTCTAGTAAAGTTTACATACACTTATAAAATGCTGTTCATTTTCCAATTTCCAGCTTACAGTGTTGAGTCCCCCTTTGAAGAATCTACTCCGCTACTCAGTGCAGTTTTTCAGCATGCGCGAGCGTTGCTCGGAAAGCCGACTGTCCAGTGCGCAAGATGATATTGACAAACACGGCGATCCCAGTTCCAGGCCACACCCGCTGAAATAAACAGCGGGTTGATTGACATCCTGCCTGTGAGGCTCACGTGAGCGGCGCTCTGGTGGTCTTCCCACCACACATTGGCCGTTCCCATGGCGCCATTCTGGCGGCAGCCGTTTGATGTGTACAGTGTGTGACAATCTATTTACTGGCTAGCCAATCGCTACGATTTGTACGAAATGAGCCGGAGACATCGATTTTCACTGCAAATAATGAGCAACATGATTGGTTGTAAGAAACTGAAACTGAAATCCTATGCCCCACTTTCAAGTTTCTTGGAAATTCATCTGAATATGGCGAGCCAAAACACGTTGTTCAACCACGTACTTGAGCCCCCTGGTCGTCAATAAGAAGTTTTAAACATACGCAGAAATGTGACAAACGGAGAAATTTTACGATAAATTCAAGTGATTCAGGCATTGCCAACATTTTCGCAGTTACATATTGCCACATTTTGTGACATAATTTAGGTTGTGGGCCCTGTCCGAGTTTTATGGACGGGAAAATACGTCCGAGTGGGAGAACTGCTACAAATGCCTGTTTATGGTACCGCCGGGCGGTCTAATGAAGTCGGCCTGCTCTCTCCTTGCAGGAAAATGTTACTCTCTACAAGGACGTTATCTGATAGAATGTCCTTGGTCTCTACCAGACTCCAGGTCGCTGGAAAACCGTAGAAATAGAATAAATAGAAGAGTAAGCCGGCCAGAGGAGTGTAGCCGGCCAGGGAACAGTACGCGACCTGCACAGTTTGGATTGCCCATCACGCCCATGCAGCGTTGAGTGCGCGGATCACACCTACATGTTTATCCTCTCGACCATTATTAAAGGGTAATCTGCCACGAAGTACCAGTCTTTGCATCGTATATCGTACACTACCAAATGCCGTGCATGCAGCATATAAAATCTTTATTGACACGACAGAAGTAAAGCGACTTTCGTAAGGTCTATAACTAAACAGACATATGAATATCTATAGGTATGAACAAGTCATTGTTACAAAGTCTGTTCTCATGAAGAATGAATATGTTTTAGTCCTGTTTGTCTCTTTATTTTTCTCTAGCGATAAATGAGAAAAAAGTCTTAAACACGTAACAGCAGATACCGCTCGGATAGTCGCAGTGGCATGGCGAATAAGAATTCGGCACGCCGTATTTCGTTTCTAAATCACACGAACGCTATATTGTCCGTTCTGCTGCCGTGTTTGATTTGCTAACTACATTGCCCACGCCAATAAAATCGTTGTCTTCCAAGCGCAGTGTAATAAAGTACTATAAGAAGAATAAACGACAATGCTATTGTAGGTCACCCTGGCACCTGAGGTCTTCACCACACGACTCGGGATTGATCATGCTCGCACGGCGTTAAAACGGGCGGGGAAAAGTTACAGACCACCATTGTTTTCTGTAGAACTAAATATAATCTTTCTACCCTATGATTAAATAATTGTCTCTGGCGCTTTACAAATAAGACGACATTGAGTAGCGCTACGTTTCGATTGACTGTCATTGTACCAAGCGACGATTCTGTCCAAATGTGCAATAATACGGGAGATAATGTTGAAAATGTATTTAGCATCTTTATTGCCTTTCATGACGTCCGGTATTATCTCGCCTTGTGGACAATACCTAACATGATTTGTGAAGTGCAATATTTTGAATGTTTCTCACTTACCAAAATTTCCACCATCGTTTGGAGTCAAAGCGCATGCTTTGGCCGGAAAGGAACTTGTGAGCAGTACCTGGTTGGATCACCTGTTGGACGACCTGCAGCAGCGAGACTTCAATCGACTCGCTGAAAACGTGTTGAGTTTGACCAGTGACATTATATCAAGAAAGTGGGACTAAAAACAAGTACAGTGCTGTGTCACGCTGGAGTACGGTATCCAAAACAGCCTCGGACACGGGTAACGGTTAGCCGAACATCTAACGCCACCATTTTACATGCATATTGTTGTTAGAAGCGTTAGAACTACTTTATCATTTTGACCTGTACTTAGCTTTAAGAGCACAAACGTACAATAAAAATTCGAAAATATATTACTCGTTAGTCGAAGCGACGACTGGATCAAGAAACGCCGTGGATGGCTGCATCCAGCACGTTACACTTACAGAAGGAGAGACTATGCACTACCCGTGCGTCGTAAATTGATAGGGGTTGGGGATGGTGACGCACAATCTAGGGGTCGGTGTCATGTTCCCCTGAGAAATTTGGACGCTTCATCCTTCGTAAGATGAAAGGTTAGACTGAGAACTGCCCTGGATCGGGCCAGGGACAGGCGGATCTCAGGACACGCAACAGTGCCTCCCGAACCGTTCTGAACGTTCGGACCGGCTATCACGATTATTGTCAGCAGGGTGTCAAGCTTGAAAGACTCCCCTGTCTGCCCCTGTGGATAACATGAGCATTGCGCGTGCGTCGCGGTCATTTCAAATTGAAAACTCATCACTAAACCGTTTCCTGATGTCCTGTGTTATTTTTCCGCTTTTTAGTCTTATACTTAGGCTAAATGTACAGACTATCATGGATAAGTTGGAAGAGGTGTCGCGTGAGGGGTTTGTACGTTGTCGTTTCGGGTCAGGATGCATCAAACTGCCATGGAGAGATGGAAAAGGACTAGCAACACAAACAATTTGTGTGGAATTATGTTCTGGTGCTGTTCCAACCGACTGCCGAAACTTCCGTGGAATACGAACGGACTGGAATACAAACACCCCTTCTTGTTCAAGACTGAACTGGTAAGAAACTGTTTTACATCGTTTAGCTGTGTTACCAAGTGTGTTAGATGTGAAATTATCAACAGCACAGTCAAAATCCTGGCTAACTGAAGTATCCATGTATTTTTTCCGCACTTACTGGGACTTCTGGGGGCTGTATTATGCACAATGTTGTTCCAGCGCCCATTTTCGTGGAAACACAGTGGTATGACGTAATTTTCACTTGTTGCATCAAAGAGGAAGTCATGTTTCCACGTACCGTTGCAAATTATATCATAAATATAACCTTCTCGGCGAAGATAATGATGTGATTATGATCGTCTTACAATTTCCGCATACACCACTGATCGGAGGTAATTTTAAATCCATGACGAAGGTAACGAAGTTGTTTCCTCAATGTCCCGGGTTTGATAAAACCTCCCTGGTTGGGGGCAACGTTCTCACGGGTCGGACATGTCGGAGCCAGGCGGATCTCTGGACACGCCACAGTAAATCCCGAACCGTTTGAACCGTTCGGACGGGCTATCGGGATTATTGTCAGCAGGGAGTCAAGCTTTAGAAACTCGCCTGCCTGCCCCTGGGGATAAAACCTGTGAAATTCCAGCGAAGTTGTTTTCTTCTCTGTACTTCAGTAGCGTATCTTGGCTGTGTACATGCACAATGTTGTGTAACAACTAAACGCACAGAACAAAGACTAAACTGTAGACTAAGCGTAATCTGAATTAGCACGTCAGGTGTCCATGTCCATGCTTCATATAGAGTAAAGAGAGTAGAGTACAACTACAACTGAAAAATATTAATATCAACGTTCCATAGAATTACTTCTCCTCACCATGGCATACTAGTAACTTCCTCCCAAGGACGAATTTCCTCGACAATAATCCTCCCCGTTTAATATTGTTCCTCCTTACCAACTTTTCAAAAAGCGTTTATTCACTTGTGCCGCAAGTAAAGATTTCGCCTGCTATTCACACATGTGCCTTTGACGGGCATAAAAATCTATCAAGCGATGTGAAAGTTGAAACGTCTACGGCGTAGGTTAACAATAATCCTCTAGGGTGACGTCTTTTAATCTCTACTCATTCAATCAACATTGTATGATAACACTCGTGGTACTTCTGAAGCCTTCTGAATATCGTTGGTTTTACAAAAGTTAATGAAATCACATGCACAATAACTATACACTAGAGACAAGCAGATTTTACATCCTATTTGCTTTGCTGAATAATTTAAGTAGATTCTAGACTTACGGCCGAAGCTCAAAGGTGCGGCCGGACGTTGGTGATTTTGCCACCCTTCCAGAAATTGGAGACCCGTTGTAGTGTGACATTTTGATTCCTGCCCTACGAATCGGTCTGGTAGGCGGCTGTCCCCGGAGACCAGTTTTGCTGGGATTAGGACAGAAGGAAAGCTTTACGGGAACACCGGCCAGTCTTGTCAAAAGTCGCTTACAAGTGCGCAAAGTAAATTTACTGACGAAAGATTCCAATAATAACTGTGCAGACGTTTTATAATACGGACAGCATGACACCCAGCTAGCGGAGATGGTTGCTAATTATTTTGTCGGTCGCCACGCGATGATGGACAGCGGCACGCCTCTATACCTAACGTTTCGCGCTGTGTGGGTGTGGCCTAGCCACTGGCTCGCAAATTGATATCTGGATCGTATTTTCCTGTCTTTGAATAACTTGCTCGTGAAAAAAGGCAAGAAACACAAAGGAAATGGGTATAATGACGACATCATTCTTAGTGGTATTCCTGTCGATGGATGTGCAAACTGTGCCAAAAATTAACATGTGGAACGTAAAATAAACAACAAACAACGAGTTATAGACATGTGCGCACTTGTCGGGCGGCTGTCCCAAAGGACCGGGAGGCTTCAATCAAGTGTGGGAGAGTTCAATTCACGTATGGGGGCCAGCACCTATATCAAAACTAGTCTTATTTTAGACACGTAGAATAATATTTTGTGGCATTAGATTAACATATATTACCATTCAATATTTAGATACAACTTTCTTTCAACAAAATACAATGAAGTTCAACACACACCAACAAAATGTTTGGCTTCTTCATAGGATCGTCTTCTTGTTTACGTTTGAGATGGGGTCACTGAACCCTCGCCGCCGCTGGGTGCGTAACGTGCCTAGCGTTGGCATGAATATATTAGGGCATTCAATGATGTTTATAAATGAATCTTCTAGATTATGGACTTGAATGTATATCATATATTAGTGATAGTGTCTCCAACACATGCTTGGTAACCACGCTTCAGTCGGAAAGACATCAGAAATCCATTACTTACGCTTTGTACATGGTTTGTGCGGGCAATCAAATGTTTCCTGGGACTCCGCACGCACATAACGTCAAAGTGAGGGCACATGTGATTTACATTGATTGTCTTGCGGCTGGTGTCATTCTGTAACTTCAAGCCGTCATTAATGATTTCACATTCAGTGTCTATAGGAGCACTGGCGGCAGAGGGATGAATTGCATTCAAATTCTTTCTATTTTGTAACGGCATTCCGGCGGTTCAGACCGTCCGAACTGTTTGGGCAGCGATTTCCACCTCACAACAGCACGATTTTACGCATTCCACGGGTGTTTGGGAGGTGCAGTTGCCATGTAAATTGGTGGTTCGCAGACGTTCGCAGACGTCCGCAGACGTCCGAACCGGCGCCCCGCGGTGCTCTGCACGCCCCCAGACGGTTCGGATCGCTTTGTTGCTATGGGAACCGCCCGTTCGGCCGTCCGGCCCGGGCGGAGCCGTACTGGCTCGAACCGTTCGAACGGCCCGCTCCAGGCCGCCGCCCGAAAGCGTTCGAACCATGCCGTCCGGGACCAGTCCGGGACGTAGTCCGGGCTAGTCCAAGCGGCCAATCTGGACGCTTTTTGGCCGTCCGAACCGTTCTGCGAACTGTCGAGCGTCCGTCCCGTCCGACCGACCCGTCCGACCCCCGGACTATTGCATGGTTCGAACTGACGGTTCATGCCGGTTCGGACTAGTCCGGGACGGGCAAATTTTCACACAGGAAGTCAAATTCATGATATTCTCTAAATCTGCAGTGTTCATCTTTAAGTTAATGCTTATGTTTTACATTAGTCTGAGTAAGGAGGTTAAACTTAAAGAAAGCCTTGGCCTGAGAGCTAAGGGTAGATTGGTCTGGACATAATAAATCACCAATTACCCAATACTGTAGTCCACTGCACCTACATGCTGACCCAGAAAACGCCTTTTAAAAGCTTCTGACTGTCCTTGTCTCGCAAGTGAAAGGTATTGTGTTACACGCTGTAGCCAAATATAGACTTTGCAGTGAAATGGTGTACATTACACCCCAAGGTGGCCGACATATCCTCTATCAACAACCCAGGTCGAACGTCTCAAGTTTCTTTTTAAGACGCAACCCAAGATTCCTTCCTGGTCTGATTATAACCCTTGGCAAATAGTTTATTTACATGCCCTAGTTTGCAGTGTGAGGTGGGCAGTGGTCTTGACAGGTTGCATTTCTTATTGCATCAAGCTCTGTAAATCAATGTTTATTCAAGCAAAGTCTGTGATTTATCAAAGCACCAACTAATGAAATCTTGTCACCAACTTATTGGGTTGGTACACCATTTGAGTAAAGTTGTTTTTTTGCACACCAACAATCTTCCCTCACAAGTTTTGCGATTTGGACAATTGTGAATAAAAATGTGTGTATGACACTGGATTTTTAATGACTATGACAATGACAGTACTCAACTTGCCCATACACCTGTAATGTTACACCCAAATGCTATATAAAAGTGATATAAGTTTCCTGTGTTATTTTATAATAGGGGGTCCAAATTTCTTGGTCTCAGTCACGAAAAGTGATCAATGTAGGCACAAGTGTTGTAGGAGGTTCTGGAGACATACACCTTCTATGGTGCAGAGTCTTAGAGCATTTGAAGTTAACAGGTGCATTCTAAGGTATCCTGATGGGCAACGTCACTGTCAGAGAGGTTACAGTTAAAGAGTCAGTGACCTGGTAGCATCCCTGGTCAATCAGAATTTTATGCTTGTCAGACAATTCTTCTCCCCAGTGTATTAGGGCATCCAATATTTTTTTTAGGAACAGCACATGCAAAAGACTGTAATGTACCGACACAGATATTCATTGCCATTGGTCACCATTGCACAGTGAGTTATGAACATATGTTCACAACCTGTTTTCCAAGATATGTTGACTTTGCATAAAATGCAGTGTATTTTCTGTTGGTTTGACCTCAATTTCTCCCAGCTAGATTCTATGAATTCTGTTCCTCAAGATCAAAGCAGGCCAGTTTTAAATTGGGTTCCCATGCGCTAATATCTAGGACAGTGTACATTCACTGAGAGCTATGAATTTCCTTGCCTAAATTATTTCCTGCTCAAATATTTTGTTCTTGAATTGCACCAATATCTTTGACTGCTATTTCTTATGGAACCGATTTAGCACCAAATGGATTTGGAAAGAAAATAGGAGTACAGGGACTCTAACTAGCATTAGACTTTTTAAAAGTTGTGCAAAAGAAAAGATTAAACATGTTCCTTTCAATGGTTTGAATAAATGTACAAATTGTACTTGATTTTTGAAAGAAAGAAAAAAACTATTGCAATCCTAGTGTAGAATAGAACAGACTTGTATAAAAGTGAAAAGCAAGGATAAGAAATCCCAACCATGGCAGTCAAGGAGAAGCTCCAGGGGCCTGTAGTGTAGTAGCATCTCATCTACATGCAGTGCATACAATCTGGAGTTGCAGGTAGGGGGCGCTTTCTGACGGTATTCGTAGGAAGTAGGGGATTAGTTAGGCAACATGAGGTTGGCCCAGTACTAGTGTCTGTTGGAACAGTTAGGCAACGGGACATCAAGCAAATTGGGGAAAGCGTATCGGTATACCGTAGGATGTTGTGTACTACTCTCCATACAGAGGTTGATTGGGAAAATCGTGACCATTTTCTTTTATGCCGTCTTTTTCTGGTGAGGATAACCTACAGAAAAGTCCGCATATAAGAAAAAAAGGCCACGCTTTCCCACATCAACCTCTGCTTGGTGTGTAGCTGTGTACAACGTGTTGTGTTTTTCATGCTGGACACAACGTTAGTTTGTTGGACCAAGGACCTGACAACAATCCTGTTGCCACGCTACGAAACAAGCCTAACTGAACAACGTGTGATGTTCCAGAACGCTTTTCTGTGACGTTGTGCGTAGATACAGCATGTTTGTTCTCTTTGTTTCACTCCTTTCTCCTTCTAACGACATTTTCCAAGCCTCCTTTCGCGTCAGTGGCATTTTTTGCAGCCGTACTGGAGTATCAGAGGAGACTGGTTTACGAGCGACCTCTTGAGATTTTATTGTTAAGTGCAGCTTTTCGTACCTGCCTATTACAACTTCATCTGTGACAATCTTTTCCGACCAAATGTCCTGTGCAAGCGCTCCTGTTGCTCAAAAGAGGAAGAAAGGAGCTTTCTCAGTTGCTCCGCGAGTGGACGGCGGTACGCTATCGTTGCTCAAAGGCAAAGGCGTAAATCTCTCCCCAGAAAAGACCTTGGGAGGCGCATGTTATAGTCTGGCGTGTAGGTTAATCGGTAAGGAGTGGGTGGACCAAAGGCAGCTCGACAGAGAAGTAAGTTGTGCCATATTGTACGTGAGCGCCAATGCTCGCGCTGTAAGATAAATCAACTTGTATCAGCGAACTTTTTTAAAACACGTTCACAAGTTTTGCGAATGTAAAGGGTAGTGAATCGCAGAATTCTGAAAGAGATTTACCTTCTAGTTTTTCCCTTTTGTCTGCCATGACTTGATAAGCCCGGGCACATAACATCCCTTGAAAACTCAAACATACATTTTATATGTTGAGGTCAACCCTGGAATTGAGCTCTGAACTGATTCTTGAACTGCTGAGTTGTATGTTACAAAAGTCGGAACAGTTTTTTTATAAACATTCTGTATTGTAGTTTTTGTTCGCGCAGTTATAAGTGTGTATAGACTGACAGAAAGTTGTAGTAGAATACTCTAGCAACCATTGTTACAACGCACGTACAACATTTCCACATATACTCCCCCTACCATGTTCAGGTAAGCGATATCACAAAAGGCCAGGCTTGGTTGGACACCTACATCGGAGCACAGTTCAGACCCGTTCAACTCGCCCCTCGTGTTGTCGGGTACTTCCCGAAACACCAAGTCGCCCATCCACGGCCAAAAACGCAACAAGACTACCTGCACTTCTCCTCTCCAACACAAGAGGACGCTTCTGTACTGCGCAACAACAACGATACTTGTCGTTGTTGCAGCGAACCGTGCACAACTCTACAGGAAGATGATTTGAATGCGTGGGATGACATGCATTTAAAGTTGCTGTTTGGGGAAGAAGAAGAAGATGGTGAGGGTCTGGTTACATCTGGGTCCGGGAAACATGATTCTCTCACGGATGTTGAGTCCGCTGATAAGACACCAGTACCAGACAACATAACACCCGTACCTGACGGGGCTGGAGCGCTGCACAGGACCTCACCTTGGTGCTGAACGCACAATCAACTTGTCCGTACTCAATGTGCTCTTTTTGATAGTCAGTACAGAGAGAGGGAAACATGAATATCTTCAATCAGAAATGTTTATTGATATATTTATTCTTATATCAAACCGCTGCACTGCCCCTCTCCTTCGTGCTGATCGCACAATCCGTAACTCAATGTGCTCTTTTTGGTCGACGGTACAGAGAGGGGGAAAGATAGATACATTGTCTCTTCAATCAGAAATATTTCCTAATACATGTATATCTATTCTTGTTATATTTCTTCATACATTTATTCGTAATATATTTATTCTTTACACCGATATTTGGTACATTTTACTGTGCTGCTTACTAATTTGAATTATAGCTGTCAATGACGAATGGGCCATCCAGCCGAGGTGTTACGTTGATAAAGGTGATTGATTTTTAGTCACCTTTCGGCTGATTGATGTACATTTTCATGTATTTGTTTATTATCTGTTTATCAAGATTCACCACTCGAGTGGGTGGGGCGGGGGAACAGGTGGTGGTATCTTTGCTAGCCCTCGCCCCGACATAAAAATACAATAGATACAGATCTATATTACTTATGATGACCACATAATCAATCTTTTTTCCTAAGGCTAAGGATACAGATTAAGGTATACCAGTGAAAGACGTCATAACCATTTTTCCTCCAGCTAAGGAAAAATGCTGTATTTCCGGGTACCCGACCGATTCTAGCAAAAACCTTCCGACCCTGGCCTTTTTTTTTGGTTGTTGACCGCTGGCAAGACATAAGATTTTCGATCTGAGTGATAAAATTCAATACAGACTTCGTGTACTTTACACTCAGATAAATTCTTCTAACAATTGAATGAAAAATGTGTAGTGAACATTGTACAGACTATGTTTATTCAATGTTTACGTTTATCTGCATGATAATTACAATACGGTGTTGAAAATATCAGTGTCCTGATGAATTTCATTTTACATATTTTGTTGAACTGTATATCTGGTGTGTCAAATCGGTCGAAATCTTTTTTTAGACTGAAAAAAGAATAATTAAAATCTCTACCTACCGACCTTACTTTTTTCAGGACTGAAACCAAAAATGCAGCATTTTGCTAGGCCTAATGAACAAAACCATACAGAATATGCCTATTAATGATTACAAGACATTATAGTAGTAAGAAAGGACAGATCCTGAGTGTACGGCTCACTTTTATTGAACAGAAAGTAATTGTAGCCCACTTCAGTAGTTTTCTTAGCCCTTATAACTTAGGTACTTACAAATATCGACATTAGAATGGCAGTGCATTAAAATTTGAATGGTAATAACCAACCTTGCATTGTTTAAAAAAAAAACAATTTACAAACATGGCGCACAAGCTAAAGCAGACAAATATTTCACCACAAATCTCTGGTCCAACGTTATTTACATTTAGCAATTACGTGTCAACAAAATGTTCCCAATTAACACTTACTTGTGTATGCCGTCCATAAAATGACGATTTTGTGACCTTTCGAAACGATTTACGAAATTAAAAAAGGAGCACACAACCGTGTTCACTAGCTCACACCCTTCATGAACACCATGAGGTGTAAGTGTCGGACTTCGTCCGGATGTACGAGCTGAGAGAAGTTGGGCAGGAGCTCTCGGAATGGAATGTCCGTCCACTCGAGCCCGCACTCCTGCGCGGTCTCCTTCACCGTCTGCTGGAAGATCTTGGCGCGGTCGTTGTAGCTCAGCAGCAGCACGGAAGACGGCTGGGGAAGAACGGGAATGTGAAGGGATGAATATTCGAATAAGTGAACGATTGAACTATGGTGTTTTTCCCTAATCTCCCACCCATGTCCAGTATCAGGGTGAAATGCACGAAGTTGTCCTAAGTTGAGTTAGATGTCTGAAGTTGTCCAAAGTTGTACGAACTTGTCCAAAGTTGTACGAACTTGTCCGAAGTTATGACGTCATCTAAACTTTGGACAGTCAGCCGGGTGGTGTACGAAGTTGTCCGAAGTTATGACGTCACGCTAACCATGACGTCATCCTAACTTTGGACAGTCAGCCGGGGGGTGTACGAAGTTGTCCGAAGTTGTCCAAAGTTATGACGTCACCCTAACCATGACGTCATCTAACTTTGGACAGTCAGCCGGGGGGTGTACGAAGTTGTCCGAAGTTGTCCGAAGTTATGACGTCATCTTAATTATGACGTCATCCAAACTTTGTATAAGAAGACGGGAGGTTACCAAAGTTGTCGGAAGTTATGACGTAAATATAAAAGTTATTAGATCGAGATCTAAAAAGTCTGTATTTTTGGTGGGACATAACCAGCCTTCACCTACCAGTGGGAGTACCGAGGCTTAATTTAACAAAAATGGTAAGTACTTATGTCGTATAGGGATAAGAATTTTCTCTTAATAGTCACTATTAAATATTGCATAGAAATATTGCATAGAAAATGTTATAATCATTTTGCAAGATTACAATACCTGTTCACTAGAGCAAGGAACACGCAGGCAACCTCCAGGATGCGATGCTGGAGTACTCGAGTACAGTCTTATGATGGAATAGCCTTCATAAGGCTTATGGCTAGCACTCGGTTAAACACCTCGGTTCAAATCGTTTGCCTGAATAAAGAGTAACAATGACTTTGATTGACATGCCCTGTTTATTTACCTTGTCAACATTCACAAGTCAATACCGACGTAAGGAAATGAGTTGAATGTAGTGTTTGTCTTGAGTAGCGTAATTTCGGAACTTTATTTTTGTGACTCCCTGTATGTAAGTTAGATGACGTCACGTAACTTTGCACAACTTAGGACAACTTCGCACACTTGTTGACCTACCCTGCCCACTGTCCAAAGTTAGATGACGTCACGTAACTTTGCACAACTTAGGACAACTTCGCACACTTGTTGACCTACCCTGCCCACTGTCCAAAGTTAGATGACGTCACGTAACTTTGCACAACTTAGGACAACTTCGCATACTTGTTGACCTACCCTGCCCACTGTCCAAAGTTAGATGACGTCACGTAACTTTGCACAACTTAGGACAACTTCGCACACTTGTTGACCTACCCTGCCCACTGTCCGAAGTTAGATGACGTCACGTAACTTTGCACAACTTAGGACAACTTCGCACACATGCCGCCCTACCCTGCCTACTGTACGAAGTTAGATGACGTCACGTAACTTTGCACAACTTCGGACAACTTCGTACACTTGACACCCTACCCTGCCTACTGTACGAAGTTAGATTACGTCATCCAATAAATGTTTTGACGTCATCTGTGACTCCTGATATAGCCTCAAAGCCAGTGGTAAACGGTTGTAACTTAGTACAACTTCGTACACCCTAACTTCGTGCACTTCACCCTGATACTGGACATAGCTCTAATCTCCGAGCAGACCCTACGATAGCATAAGATAATATCAAAAACTGGCAGAGGAGTGAAGCCGGCGTGTACTACGAGTGTAGAAGTGTGTTTCGGTACCTGCTGGAGCCCGTTTGACTCCCTTTAGTCGGCTATACTCCTAGGTCAGCTTTGATACTATTTTATGGCACGGTAGGATCTGCTTGGAGATTTATTTTCACTCACGTGATTATGACGTAAGTATCGTCCGCCATATTGGTTGTTTAAACTTATAGGTAAACTTAGAAGGTACCAAGTAAATTTTTACATCTGTACATGTACACTTGTATGTAATTGTATGTAAATATAGTCACGTAATTGTGCCTTTTTGTCAGGTAATAATTCATTGTTTTCACTCTCTTAGGTACAACCCACTAGTACATATACTGGTCTTATGTCGTAATGTACAAACATTCTATGTGAATATACTGCAGCATTACAGCCTAAGTACTGTTAATAGGATAAATTTGTGTATTACATAGAAAACAGCCGCGACCCAAGAGAGCCAAGTTTTCAAGGTGTGACTTAGCTATAGGTAACAAACAACACTGGCGATTGTCCCGACTAGCATAGAGTTTACCTTGTCGTTGAGTAGATCTCTGGCCGTTTGAAGTAGAAGCGGAATGTCCGGCCGGTGGTAGATGACGTCAGAGGCTAGGATGACGTCAAAACCACCATATTGGTCCCGGAAGTCGGTCACGCCCTTTCCCCACTCTAGATGGCAACAGCGCGGTTTGTCTGTGAAGGCACAAAGTTACCGAAAATTTTCTCTTATACTTTAATTTCTAATGCAAATTCTGGCACAGAAACATAAGAAGGGATTACTCTGACGTGGTCTGTCATCACTTTCTACCCACTACTGACGTCATGTTCCTATCCGGTCACGTGCTAGTACATAAGTGAGTGGGTCAGTACTCCTGAAGGTGGCTAAAAATGGTTAAAACTGTGGTGTGTGTCTTTGAAATAAAGTTGAAATCTTCTCACCTGCCATCGGGTCTCCGTTGTCGAAGTTCTTGACGATGTTTTTGTCCAGCAGGTCGAGCACCAGGTCCTTGTTGTCTGTGAGCACCACCCGGTCGGGCTGGGGCGCGAGTTTTGCCGCCACCAGTCCGGGCAGCCCCGGGCCCGCCCCGAGCTCCAGCACGGACCCCGCAGACTGCAGGATGTCAGGGTTCTCCACGAGATACAACGCCAGGACCTGGAGATGGAGGAAACAAACAACTTTCTATGCATCTGGAATCTGTCCTTATGACATATAGCCTAAGTTTACAAAATCTCTCGCTGGCGAGGACAACTATAGCTAGTACTCAAGGCTAATGTACATGTGGAAGCGAAAAGTAGAAATGTATACGTAAAAATATACGCAAATAATTCCCATGCCTATTCTTTTTACGTCTTGTGTAGTTTGGTGTTTTTATATCATACTTTTCGTTCCCGGAAGCTGCCCGGCCGGGCCCCGGTTTGGAAATGTGGCGTAGGTCTTACCCGAGAGAGCCCCGAAAATGTGTATAGGTCATATATAGTAGTCAGGCGTACCGCGATAGTATAGAAGCAAGATTTTGTAAGGTTACTTATGAATGACCAGAGCTGAAGCAAGGACGCTCATACAAACTTGCAACTTAAATGTACCACACTTCATGCTTGTACACGTTCTAACTACATCTCCCTCAAATCTCGCACATTCCCCTACCTTAGCAGCCGGCCATATCCGCTGTCCCGTCAGCACAAGGTGAGCTGGGAGTGAAACAGAAAGTTGAGACGTTTAAATATTCATTCATTCATTCAATCACTGATCAATTATTTATTTATTCATCCATCCATATCTATCCATCTGTATTCACCCATCAATTCATCCACCCATTCATTGGCTCATATAAGCAACACCTGACCAAATAACACAAATCCAACAAAACCTTGAGGTCCGTGGTTCGGAAAAAACTCTTGGTACAGAAGAAATCTTGAGCACATTATGTTGGACTTTTACAGTGCTTAGCTTTAATGATACCTTTAACGACACACATCTTTCAGAGGTTTATCTTTAAGTTTGTTAGCTCCTGATTTGGTGGCTCCATACTTAGAATAGGAAAGGAATGCCACTGTCACACAAACATGCCTCTCTTTTTGGGTGACGGAAAGAATTCCGCACCAAACTGGCACTGTAGGTCATCTGAGGCAAGTCGCACTATAAGGAAGAATTTGACAACATCTCCATAGTCTTATTTTGTCCAGATTGCCGGGGACTCACAGTCTGTACCAGACTGACTACGCTGGCCATTTGCCAGGGGAGTTTTGCTTCCAGAGGATTTGGCCGGCCGCGCAAGAAACTGGGAGCTTTAATATAGCGTGGACTGACTCCCCTGACCAATTTCTCTATGTTTTTTTTGCCGAATTCTACGATCCCCGTCCCCCCGTAGGAAGGCCTGGTGGATGCTAGGGGACCCAGATACATGGGGAATAGGGGGTACTAGGGGACTGGGGTTGAGTTGTATTATCTTTATGTATGGATGCTGTAATCTCCAGGCAGCTCTGAATTGCTTTAATAATATTCGTGTTTTGCAGCATTTTGCACGTTTGTCGAGAAGTGGATGCGGATCGGAACCTATATACATACAAAAGGTAGGGTACGCCTGAAACGTTCAACAAAAGCACATGCATTTTTATTTGCAAAGCAAGCAGGCTGAACGCTGAAGTCAACATCTGCTCGAAGATGAGGGACACAGCTGTGCTGCAGATTTTATATGCATAGCTTTATGCATCGAACCCCACATGGTCCAAAAGTCGCATAACAATAATTTTATGGATGAAATTCCCGAAGTCCTTGACACATTAGTGTAGCCTACACCGTATTTAGAAATAGCTGTAATACCACCCACGGAGACTTCACGGATTGTCACCGCTAGTTGAGTTATCGCTGTACGACTTTTGTCGATCGTAAGTCGTTGCTTTTCGTCTGAAAGAAGTGATTTCCTTTTTTTTTTGGATTCTAGTACTGTGCAAAATCAATGCGCGCGTTGACGCTATCCATGAAACTACTTTTCTTGGCCCTAATTGATCTCATTAGGACAGATTAGATCTCCAATTATTACAGTCGTTTATGTTTTTACAAACCAGTGGATCTGGTACATCTCACCTAGAAGTGCCAGGTATAAAAGTGAATGCACGTGTACACTTTTATCGACAGGTATATGCACTTTTATTGACAGGTTGTAACGGAAATATCCCTTCGTTTCATCCATGCATATGTTCCTCTAGCCCATGCACGCATAGAGTGTGCATGAGTTACTCTATAATACAATAGAGACCGTTCTTTTTGTTAATCCTATCACGAATGAGTTGTTTAAGAGGGTAGTTGTCTGTTTATATGGAACTCCATTACAGTGGTTTTAGCACCGATGTTGTTTGCGAACCACAAATCCAATGGGTAAACTTTGTGTCTTGCATGGTGCAATTACAGTGTTCAGTGAGTGGCGGGAAAATCAGTTAGAATTACTAGTATACAGTGTCGATTTCTGTTGCTTTTCTATATGTCTTTTCTGTGTAAAATGTCAACATTGACAAGGGATTTGTCACATTTGCATAACATTGACTAACGAGAAAATGGACGTAATGAAGTAAAAAAAAACGGCAATTACACAGCTTGATGTAAAGGCACTGCCCGGGGAATATTCATGACCCGGTTGGACTTTCTTTCATGGGTGCGACTGGGCAAATTTGCAATGATAACATCTATTGAAATCCCCCAACACCCCCGTACCAGTTCAGCAGGAAGTTAGGATCAGATTATCTCATCCAAATCGAATCGAATCTAAAATTTTACAGAGCGCTCAACGACTTTCGTACATGAATAACGAATACTTCCACGTTTTGTGTGCTTCGTTGTCGTTTTACTTTTAGTCACCCTTTTACATTTTGCAAGTAAGTCAATTGTGACACGAATCCGATTTGAGTTCACAGCGAGGTTGCAGTAGTCTCCAAGCAGACCCTACGGTGCCTTGGAAACAATATCAAAGCTGGCAAAGGAGTATAGCCGGCCAAAGGGAGATAGCCGGCTAAGGGAGTCAAACGGGCACCTGGTGCCTTGCCAGCTTTGATACTATTTCTAAGGCACCGTAGGGTCTGCTTGGAGACTAGGTTGCAGAGCGATCGCCTAGTGGAATGGGGGCCTAAACAAACAACGAAGATATCGTGAATGAAAGCTGGTACTTTTTATAGTACGGAGACTATGGACACATCATCTCAAATGTTGACAGCTACATGGTTGATCTTGTCAAGATCTTGTTGATCATTCAAGGAGGTTTTGTGCTGCATTTGCCAAGCATTGTTCATGCTTGGTGTAACCAAGGGATGTAAAAATGCCCCTCAGTGTGACCAAGGAGGTCTCTTTCTTTAACCTCCTTGGTGTGACCAAGGAGCTCCTTGGTGTGACCAATCAAATACATATGAAGTGAAGCCTTTAGCGCATAATTTATGCTGATCGCCTTTTGAAATACTAGGAGATACTAGTAGACTGTGATGGAGTGAAAAAATGTCTTAGAATTTGTTATAGATAAGAAGCATTCGGCAAGCGTGTGTTCTGGAGAAAAATCACACAATATATTTTGTTTGTTTGGTTTGAACCTTTGTTTATTCATGAAAGCTCAAATCGGCCTGCAGACCGCTTTTCATTGAGGCATGAGGGAAGAGGCAAGGGTCAGACAACGTATATAACAGTTTACAGTTTACATCATTAAAACTTGAAGCGGCGTAATCACGCCAGTCATCGCTGAAACTTTGCAGCCAGATACGAGTTCAGCGTAAATCGTAACCTGCACCGCTGGATTAAAAATAAAATAGACTTTGAAAAATTATACTGCTGTACGATGCCCCAAATCGACATTTTTCATTGATAACTCAACAATAGCCTACCTACCACACACAAACACAGAGAGAGAGAGAATCTTGACTTAGCACACAAACATACCAGAAACAGTACCTTATTCGCAGAGATTACTATAGCCTGGATGCCAGACTGTTTACAGAGTTTTCGGCTCCGGAGGTACAACGTGCCCACAAGGAACTTCTACACCAGGCCCCCTGAGTTACTGAGTTAGACCAAGGAGGTTAAAAAATAAAGATATAGATATTTAGATCGGGCCGGAGTCTGGTATCCATGCTAACACAAAAATTATGCCTTGCAATAATAAATTTACCTTCCCGCATCTCCATCTGATGAACGGCCACCAGTCTCAGCGCTACATCTTTGATCTTCACCTCCTCTAACGTGTACCTGTGTGGAGAATGATGGACTTTATGCTGGAACCGGTCACTCGCCACACTCTGTAACAACTCATCATTAGGCTCCATGTTATCGGTAGCCGTATTACGGTAGAGCAGAGGGGGGAACAGACAGTACATGGTTCTCGTCAGCTGTGTTCTGTTGTCGAATGCATGCAAGGTTTTGTTTTTGTTGATCGTGGGTGGGGCGGAGCTTTCACACTAGCGGGCGGTAACAATTCAGTAATCTGTAGCACGATTTAATCCGGGGTGGGTTTTCACGCTATTGATACAGTATTTCTTTGTGGAAATACGTCCGAAGTACAAAGTCAAAATTGCCTTAGTGATACGAAAATACTAGTCACAGACAAACTTTACCATGTTGCTCAATACATCTTTGCAAAGACAAATGAAAGGTGATACTTCAATCTTTCCCTGCTAGCAGTAATTTCCCAGCATGCCGTTCGCTAAACATGTACACATGGGCGTTCCAAGCTGGCCGCGTTTTTCTTGTTTACAACTAAAGATAAACAAATTTCTGCTGCATCTAAAGAAACGTTATCCGAAACGACCAGAAGAAAATTGATAAGATCAACTCTCCCTATCTTGGATATTTGCAGCAGTGTCTAGGGAGAATATGTCGATTTAAGCTACTAAATGAAACTCCTCCCAGTATGGGGACCATTAAAGCTTTGTGAATTATGAAACTGCTTACGACAGTGACTGATCGCAAAATTCAATGTAACAACATTGTTCATGTGGCGTCCATACTGTATTCTTCAAGCAGATGTGTCGGTCGCGGTGGTTGGGTGGTTGGCTCTACTTTTCCCTAGTCTCTGGCTGGCCGAATTGTAATAAGGGACTTTGGCCGGATAGACTGCAAACGACTGACTGAAATCCCATGACAACTTACTTGGCCTATTTGGCCAATTTTTTTTTCCATCCAGTTAACACGTCTCTTCTTTTTTTCCATCCAGCTCCAACCCGCCCCCTACCCCCCCCCCAGCCTCTACCACCTCCGTTGGTGGTCTAATTAGTAATTGTAGAAATTGGACAGAGTCAATAGTGCGCTAAGGGAGTCGGCCTAGCCTCTAGGAGAATGTCCCTACTCGGCCGACTGACTCCCCTAGCTAGCCTAGTCGCTTGGCGAGTAGGGAGCGGAACAAAGCTAACAAGGCTGGATTCCAGGCTAGAGTCGGCCGGCCAGAGGAGTCGACTAGTCATTTCCTCACCGAGCCTGGTAGTGGTAGAGGATAGCCCCCCACCCCACCAGACTGAAACCTCTGCTTGGAACCGTACGCGTAAGAAATCCTGGGCAGCACTATTCTTCCGAATGAACTTTTGGCTGGGTACTGTCCACAATATACTAGCATTGTATATCGCAAACGTCTTGCACGGTTGCATGTTGACTGACGAATTTTCGGATTTCAGACGTCCCTCCGTTTTGTTTGTATTACACGTGATCGTCGCAGCGGGAAGGATATTTGAGATGTGGTCATAGCTGATTAGGACTGTGGCAGCAAATATTTAGTAAGGGGAAACATGCCGCAGTAGAGCTCTATAAACGAGGATCTAATGATCAGATCCGCCTGCTGGCCAGCTGAAGGCCATAGGTATATCACTGTAGACGTAGCGTTCTCTAACTAGATCATAGATGTTTTAAGATTTGATTTATAATTTACGTAGACCACTTGCACTAGGTTGTAGTTCATTTTCGTGCTACGGCCGCGTGGCGCGTTGGTACACCCGATCCCTCGATCTCGGAAGTTAAGCAACGCGACGGTCCGGACAGTGCTTGGATGGGAGACCAACCAAGGACGTCCGGATTGCTGTAGCCTTAGTCTCTACCAGACTCCGGATCGCTGGAAAATCGTAGAAATGGAACAAATAGAGAGGAATATAACCGGCCAGGGAACAGCTCGCGATCCCGTGCTGTTCCCTGGTCGGTTATATTCCTCTGGCCGGCTTACCCCTCTATTTGTTCCATTTCTACGATTTTTCCAGCGATTCGGAGTCTGGTAGAGACTACTGTAGCCTCACGAAGCTTTCCACGAAATCGTCTTCCGGGAGGGACGTAAAACGGGGGTCCCGTGCTCGAGGAGGTGCCTCGACCACGTTAATCAGCCTCATTACTCATACTGGGTACCTACTGGCTGGCAAAATACACCTGGTGATTATTATTAAACTAGGCCTCATGCACTCATACCCAGCGGTTACTACGAATAACTAGTGACTAGTCCGAGGCTGTAGTAGCCATGATTGGGTAGCTTGTCACTGCTATTTGGCAGCCCAGAATTAAGGCATTTCATTACTGATATTCAAACAGAAAGATGAAAACAACACGATGATAATACATGCAGTGCCAACGTAACCTAGCCTGGGTACCATCCTGATAAAGTAGTTCGCTCCTATGTTCGCTTCTGCTGCCCGTCAAATAGCAGAGAAGCGACTGTATATAGTGTATGATAAATGTCAGAGCGAGAAGCGACTGTACTAGTATATAATAAAAGTTGAAGTGAGCTACCATTCGGGTGGTACCCAGGCTAAACGTAACCGTGTTCTGTCCCTGAACTTGTTTTGACTTCGCATATGCGTGGCCAGATCATACCATGTCAGTCAAAAATAGAAGTGTCCCCTTGTGTAACGCTACTGAAACGTCACTCCACTAAAACGGGTATAATGCCAAAAGTCCCAAGAAGGCCTGGCCGGGTGCCAAGGTGAATACCATGCAGTGTTATCTTGTCGTCATGAGCAGCATAGTTACCGAGGAAAGCGGGGTTTAGCCGGGCCCGACGCAGGCACGATGATCAGGAACCGCTCGGAGGTGGACATGGTCGCCCCGTCGGCTCCGCTCGGCTGTCATCGGAGACGACCAGAATGTCTGACCGACATTCTTAATACTACGAAAAGCACCGAGCAGCATTTAGGGGGAATACTGTCACACCCGCCCTACTGGGTGAAGCGAGGTCACTGTATAATTTTCATATCTCTGTTTACGTTTGGGAGGTACGTCTGTTACTCGTCAAAACATCATTTGGAACATAGTCTCAAAGCATGTTCCTCCCCGTCTTGATTTTAATTTGTAGAAGTGTTTTGCGGCATCATCAGTTTGGTCTCCTAGTGTTGACAAATTCAAACGTTTCGTCACCAATAAAAAGAGACGTACAAAATGCTGCTCAAAGACGCGTATGATATATTTTGGCAATCCACTGAAGACAAAAATCAAAACAATTATCATTTGTATCATAGATAAATAAAAAGATAAAATTTGCATCCTGAAGTTAAATCCGGCCCTCCCATGACTAAACCATGGTACGGTACTCACACCGTAATACATTAGGATAAAACGATCTGATATACTAGGAAATTGGATACACTTTGACCGTACGTTCTGTGAATATAGTTGAACGCTGCTATTGTTGATTTGTATAAAACATATTACATATATAGATATGTAATCTGATATTATATTTTTTCAAGAGATAGACGGATTGCAAATTTCTTATCTCTTTTTTTAGTCATCTATACAGGAATCTACAGCTTTTTGCATTGCATTTAAATAGCAACATAGTAAATGTTAACACTTTAACGCCAAATGTTTACATACGTCTACAAAATATCAATAACAATTATCATTTGTATCATAAATATAATAGAACATTAGAAAAGCGTGGGAAATTTACTATGGTGGCAATCAGCTATGGTTACTATTGAGAAGGCTATATTTAAATATGCTGAACTTAAGCAAGGGTGAAGGTGTTCTAGAGGGATATCGTTCTACAACTGAGCGCCAAAATTTGGTAACATCGACATTAAGTTTTGACGTTGAATAGCGTACGCAGTTTTCTGTCGGTCTGGACTAACAAGCCGCTTACCAGCGTTCGGTCTAGCCGGAGGTCATGACCACATAGCGAGTGTGCTGTAAATGGGATCATACTTAGCACCGTTATTTTTGTCCGCGATAGTCCTTGAAGCACTGACCACTTTGAATAAACATGTCTGGCATTCGGAAATGCTCTGCTTAGCTATAGTAATATAATCATATTTTAATTGCATGACCAATAAAGGATAAATTGCATTCTCTATTGAAAAGTTATATTACACGACTGTCCATTTAGCGGCAAATTGAACTAGATTTGCCCATGGCCAATTCTCAGTATCTTCTTTTTAATCTTATAATTAGATCGAGCTGTTTTACAAGTGGCGTTACTTGTCTGTAACAAGTGTTTTCAGCTAATTAGATGTCTCATTATCTGCACTCTAAATGCCAAGCTAATGGCGCGAAACCACCCGAAAGCCACCACACCACCACACCACGATTAGGCTACAGCAAGTAAATCTTATGGATAACATCAGCGCGCTCATTCATTTTTGCCTGATTTCAGAGAAAAAAACAACAAGATTTTTTCCCTCTTTGGGGATGGCCACATAGACCAAAGTAGGCAAACATGTTGTGTTGTTGCCTAATAAACATACTTGTAGAAGTGACACCAGGGAGGGTACAGCCATGACTATAGTTGCAGAAGTGAAACTTGTGGGATTGTTGTAAAAGGGCCGCCTATATGGAAGCCATGACTAGTTGCCAGCTTAGCAAGTGATACCAGTGTACCACACTTTTACTACACTAGTTCACTTCTTTATAATACAGGAATGAATGCCTTGTTAGTTGTGATGCCACCTTTTGTTACTTCAAACCAAGGACGTTATATCATGATATAACGTCCTTGTTCAAACTTTGTTACGACGTTTTTGGTGTCTATTTTGAAAATTTAGCCATCTTGTTTTTATACCCTCTTTTTTTTTTCGCGCTATATCATTATTTTTCACTCTGCATAGGATGTCATCCATAAAATTTACTTGTTGTGGCCTTAATGAGATTTAGCACCAACAACTTTAGCACCGATATCTCAAGGTTATCTGCACTGTCAGACGATACGAAACCTGATATCTGATAAATGGATACAGTTGGCATTCGAACAATATTAGCATTCGAAATAAGTAAAATTTGACAATAAAGGCATTTGCATTTTTGTTTACCATAGGTTGATTAGGGTTAGGGCAGATACTGTTTTTTCGTTGTTTGACATTTCAAATGATTTTATGATACATGAAGCTAATCGTTGTTTACAGTTATTGCTGTACCACTTTGGTCATTGCATAACCCATAAGTAACGTACATTTAACACTAACATAACGTGTAACACAACACTAACGTACGTGTAACACTTTAAATTTCAGAATTTCATACGAATGTGACAATCTACAGACATCTTATGGAGGCCAAGTCTAAGACTAATAATCAGAAGTGATTTCAGTGCTCGTTAAGAACATGTGGTCCTACTCAGGACCTAATCATTTCCCCTGCTGTTGTTTTAATAGTCAATTTCATATGAACGTGTTGACAAATGCGATCCGAATGCTTCTGAACTTGATACTCTAGATAAAGTGGTAGCCGAAACCGGCACTAGTACTTTCTCTTAGTCTTACTGTTATCAGCCACAGGGTTCGGACATATGTCACTTCAAACAAGATTACACACAGCCCTACATATTCCTTTGTCAGTCCCAATAGAAAGACAAGAGTGGCGCAAGTGCGTCATGAGTTTTCTAATCTGAATTCCTCACTAGAGATAAGAGAGTCTGCAGATACCGCAAGCCTCCATGCCAAGGCTAAAGAAGGGCATTCACTCTACAAACAACCATGCCTGAAGGAGGTCAAGGTTTTAAAATGCTACATGCGGACGCAAGTCAAGATTATAACCAAGAATTCACGAATTCGTCTTTTGGAAGGGACGTATAACGGGGGTCCTGTGTTCGAGGAGGCGCCTAGATCACGTATATCAGCCTCATTACTAAAAACAATGGGTGCCTATTGGCTGCAAATACACCCGATATTATTATGATTGTCATAACCTTACTTACTTCTGAAGACCCAGAGTTCCTGTCCTCTTATCCAAAGGGTTTTGCTTGACATCAGGTTGTTCGTCCCCCGTGGATGTCATGTTGTACAATTCTGCTCCCAGACAGCGTTACAATCCACAAGTTCACCACCGAACACACAAGGTTGAAATCCAAAATGCCTCCAACGGTAACCCAGTACTGTTTATGAGGCAATGATATCAAAAGCAGGGAAGATTTTGACAGCTTCTTTTTCCACGCGTATTTACGACTTTTTGAAACTTGGTTCCACCGGGGATGCTTGTAGGTTATTTTGGTGTCCACTGTTTGCTGAATGCTAACACGTCAGTACTAGATACTGGGCCGAAATAACTTCCTAGAAAGGAGAAGTCGTCGTCAGGGACACTCCCCCTTCTTTGGACCAATCGGGATTTTTTAGTTCCCGTGCCTGGTTTCTTATTGGTCGAAAATTTTTTTCCACAAATTCTTGTTTCTGTCACAACCGTTTGAAACAGAAATGGCGGGAAACGGTTGAAGTACGCAGCTTAGCTACAAAAGGGCTGTCTGTCAAAGTTTCAAAGGCTTCGAAAGCAATACAAACGATGAAGTTAACAAACTGCTACTGGTAGAACCATTTCAGGATTTAAATAAAACACTACGATGCAGCAGATTCGTGGCAGACAACCCTTGACTTTTCAAGCGTTTTGTTGCGGTTCTTGAGAGTGAGCGAGCAGGTGGTGAGGTAACATGCCAGAGGCCAGACTGTGGCGGTTTGACAGGGCTTGTGGCACCCACATTTAGCACCGGGGTTACAGCTTATCAATCTTTGCCGAGGCATATCCAAACAACTGATACGTGATGGGACAGAAAATACGAGACCCCAATGCAAAGCAACCCGCAGAATGAAAATATACCCGGATCTGACTACTTTGCGGTTTGGCGTGTGTTGAAGCGTTGGTGATGTTATTGTTTCTGTTCATCGAGATTTCCTTGTAGCTCAGTTTTAGACCATGGTTGCCATTCCAGTACGAGGCGAAGCAGTTTCCTAAAAGGCTTGCGAAGCTGTCAAACATAATTGATGAAGAAGAGTCCTTATGGGCATGGTATGGCGGAAGTATGTGTCCTGGTCTTTCCTAGTTAGACATGTGCTTGCTTGTGACATGTATGGCTGTAGTATGAGACCTCTGCTTATGAAATGAGATAACATATCTTTTTATATAACTCAAATCCTAGTGGAGGTGACAACTGCACGTAGCAAGTATGGACCACAGTTGTGACTGTTTCAGTCATATTCCATCTAGCACGAAAAAACGCATGCAATGGTTCACTATAATAATTGTATTGTATGACATCAAGAAGTAAGTTCGTATTCTACAGTCTCTAGTAATTCATCTTATCAAAAAAAATGATTAATTGAATGAAGTAGATAAAAGCTGCAGTAATACTTTGTCATTCTATTTGTTTCCATTTCGTTTGAACGAGTTCACGCTTCATTTACCATGTAGTCCACTATCACCAAAAAGGCCTTCATTTTCCAAATCCTGTCCATTTATGATCGTCAAAGTACACCACCAATAGATTCTTCATTTTTGGTCTGTCAGATCTTCTTTGACCATGGAATATTCTATGACATTAGTATACGTTCTCCGAAATTTGTTTTTGCAATCCACGGCGTATATTTGCTTATATTGAAGCTGCTTTGTACGATTTACAGTATGGTTGAAAACTTCTCTCTTTTTTTTTTTTTGGAAACGGTCGAAAATTGAAGCACGTATGGATGTCAAATCAACATGGTCTAACGGGCGAATTGGGCCTTTATTCCTTGTCAAATTGCTAACCGTACAATGGATGTTTTCTGCAGATTGAAAGGCTACCAAGTTTAAGCCGGCTTGATTTTTGCATCATGAACGAGGACTATCATAGAGACCTTTGTGGTCGCCTAAATTCCCCGGCTATATCCATGTCGGGCTGAGCAAAATTTCAAAAGTGATATTTAAAACAAAATATACCCATAAAAGTTAGTGCACGCAGTTATGTAGTACTATCCTTTTATAATGTAACATAGTTAACCGTACCAAAAAAATGTTTCTATGTGTTGCATGTTTGTTAAAATTCAACATCAAAGCACTAGTAGTCTCCAATGCTGTAAATGGTTGCCGATACCTTTTGGAACAGCCTGACCAATCACAGGGCAATACTCTGGCATTGTCAGGGGGAGTTCGGTAATGCTCAGTGACGTCACCCCCACAGATGTTCTACCACATTTTCGTATCGCATGCCTGACATCAGCAAACATTTGAAACAGACCTTCAGGAGTGCATATTTAGGGTAGGATTCACCACAGTAGGCTATATCAGAATCTGTGAAATCTGTGGACTGGAAGGCTAATTAGACACCGGTGCCCGTCAGGGATGTAGCCCCCGATCGGGCTCCAAAACCACAAATTTGTCTCGGTGGACTGCCGCAGGATATCGCAGGATACCTCTCGGTGTTCCCCACGGTAAAGTCAAGCGTGCAGGTTCTAAACACTGTCTCCACCCAAGTGAGCTCTTTGTCATCTTTTCCTATGTGATATTTCAAATTGTTACCGTAAGACTTAGAAAACGCGTACTGCTAATTCTAGCTCTTCACATAGATCATGCCATTTTATCTTAGAACGGAGGCGCGGCTCCCTCTGTCTTTTAGCAGGTGTTTCGACAACTGATGAGGAAAATTTGGTAACCTTGAAGAAAATAGCTAAGATGGGAAGTAAAAAACAAACAAGAAAAAAATGTCTTTGACTTAAGGGAATTGTGTGAAATATATGGAAAGAAGAAACTAACACAACCGGTATTACCAAGCAATCTCAGTTACCGTCAAACCTGTCTATAGTGGCCACTCAAGGGACCGGACAAATGTGGCCACTATAGACAGGTGGCCTCTGTATAGAGGTGGCCCTAATACAGGTTTGACTGTAGACAGGTGGCCTCTGTATAGAGGTGACAACTTGTAGATAAAATAATCAAGGGACCGACAAAAAGTGGCCACTATGGACAGGTGCCCCCTCTGTAGAGGTGGCCCCTAATACAGGTTTGACTGTATGTTGGGATCACGTGGCATGTCGACGCTTTAGACGTCTTGTACGTACATGTGCGTATTGTTCCGTAACACGTCACGGGAAAGATAGCTCACAACTGTAGTCCCTAACGCTACTAGCATCGGTTTACATAGGAGTAAAGAACACTTGCATCGAATGTGTTGTCCTGAAGCTGGATTGCCAACCACTGTACCACTTTAGGTTCCCGTACATTCCACGGCCTCGTCACCTGCATCTGACCGAGTAAAGTGGCTTGGGGACAGATATACCGATGGGGTTTACAATATGCTGCGGTGCCGACCTACTGCATCTAACCCACCGGCATAGCTGACATCCCTGAAATTCGAGCCTTAAATAAAAACAGACCTCATAGTCTTCGCGGTTATAGCATACACGCCGGAGAAAGACCACTGGCCAAACGAGACGTGCAGAAAGTTTTCTCAAAGAACTTATTTCAGAAACGAAGAGGAGCGGTCTTCTTGTTAGATCCTATACGGATCCGTCGTCGCATTTCTTCTGCTGGGTTCTGAAGCCTTACAGGTGCTCCAGCGCACACTGGAAGGTGTTCTGCATACCGTCAGTACACCCGCCATCTTGTTGACGTGTATACTGACACATCGACTCGTCTGAAGGAACGTTTTTCAAGTATAAGCATGACGGCGAAAGATGACAAGAAGTCTGGCACAAAAGACCCTTGGACCTCCAACCTCGGAAAGATTGGGTTACAAAGGTAAACACAAGTTCAACGTTAGCGTTGGGTTAACGTAAGGTTGCTGTGAATGTTAGAGTATGTAGGTCTTTTGTTTTTAGATTGAACAAAGATTGCAGAAATACGGATCGCTTGTGGCCTTTGCTGTGTCATAAAACGTTTATAGACTTAGTTGTCTTTAATTAGAGCTACGCCATTTCTTTTCCTCTCACAAAACAAAAGTCTAGAAGTAGAACCCAGTGCAATTATTGTCATCTGTAATTATCAGCTGCAGCTGGTAGGCTTAGAACGGACGGCAAATGGTAGATAACCCTTCTTCAAGTTCTTGGCCCCAGGGTAGGTTAATAACTGCAAAGGGTAGAGGAATCGGGGTATCGCATGATAACAACGGTCATATTACGTTGTGTTCAAGGCTGTTCAACGTTGTGTTCAATGTTGTGATCTTTGCGAGGGCACATTGCCAGTGCACGTCCGTATCCCCCACTAGTGCTGAACTGAAGACCATGCTATTCATGAATATGGCATTTTGAAACTCCCAAGAGGCACGAATTGGACCAAAATTTACAGGGAAGGCGATTTCTTGATTTGGAAACACATGGGGGGCAACTGCCCTTTCCCGCTCTTTTGGACGAAGGTATTCGTGGTTAAAATTCTCGGCATCCTCTGAGATACACAAGCCTGTCACATTCTCGCCGACGATGTCTATCTATCAAGGAGCCTGCCCCTCAGCTCAAGCCGAAAACCCTCCCTATCAGAGGTACATTTGTGTATGCTTATAAACCTTTTGCTTTTATACTGAAGTCCTCATTCATGTGAGAATGTTTATGGAGATTGCTGCGGTTGTCTCTACTCGGGGGCGGGATTTCTGCTTGGTATCAGGTTACATAGGTTTTTATTTATAGTCCCAAGTGGATACACAAAATGGCGGCAATGAATTACAGTTTGACGTTTAGTTTATCTTTAAAACCCCAAATGCAATGATAATCCTTGACGGCTTCCCTTTTTGCCTAATTGTTCTCTTCCTCTCGTATTTGGTTTAGTTGGTGACCCTGCTCTTATACATGAAAATACAAATGTAGTCATGTTGTTGATTGCCCCAGGTATGAAGGATTGCTATTAAAATTTACCCTTAATTTACAGTTGATCATATTTTCAAAGCGGTATCGGACTAGCTCGTGATAGTAAGGTAGAGCACGAACCAATTTAATGGCTTTACAATTTCAACATTCCTGAGATGGAGATGAAAAATGGTGTTGCGGTTCCATCAGGTACTGCAGTACATTTGTTTGACCATTTCGCTCCTTTGACAGGTACACAGTGGAAGAAATAGCTGTCCGAGATGTTCATCTGAAGATTCAAGCGGTGCACGATCTGAACATCGAAGAAGGTTAGTTGTGACCATGTTTATCTAGTATGATACATGACAACATCAGCAATGGCAGATAGATTGTCGTTATATTTTTTCACCCTTGTCACAAACGTCGCACCACATGTTTCACACCACATTGGGAAAGTGTCGTACAAACGTCAGGCGGCATTCGTGACGGAAAATGTTGTCGTATATTTAGTCAACAGTTAGTTTTGATGCAAGCGTGTTAAAAATCCTTCGACCAAAAAACGTAGGACGTTTGTGACTACGGTTTTTCAAAGCTCTGCTTGTATGCATTCTTTTGCAAAAAAATTGCCTATTGGTATGTCTAGATCCGACCTTTATTATCTACCACCCTGGTGGTAATATCTGCCATTAGTGGCAGTAGTAGAATTATGTATCTGTTATTTGTATTGCATGAGATCGTTGCGTGAAATTTCTCCTAAGGGAGGTAAATTCTGCCATTTGCAATGTTATAAATGTCCGCTATCCTTTTAGAAAATCACCATGCCATACCACATAACCTGTATGCCCATATTATGACATACATGTACATAATGATCTCGTGTTTTCAGCTCCACATGATTTATATATAGCATCTAGATCACTGCTGTCGTCACTTAACTGTTTATTTGAATACATATATGTATAGGACATGTGTAGACCCGTGGCCTGACCTAACCAGTTACGTAGCACTAGACTATCATACAAGGAATATGTTATAATTGTGGAATGTAGTGTCGGTCTGTCGCTGTGTCACCGTGACAAATCAGTCACTACTATGTGTGTTTGGTGTAAGTAAACAACCTAGCTTCGACCTGCTACGACGGCTTTTATAGTGTAGTGTAGTGTAGTGTAGTGTAGTATAGTATAGTATGATATAGTGTAGTATAGTGTAGTATAGTGTAGTGCAGTGTAGTGTAATGTAGTGTGGTGTAGTATAGTATAGAGATACTACATTGTGCTTATACATTGATAGTGTAGACAAATACATCAGACTAGTGTCTAGCTAGTAACTGGACATAGTACATACTAGTAGTTAGCCAGTTGCTTGCAAGAGATACCTTTCCACCCTTGGTCAGCCGTCCACTACATAATTATACGAAAATTTTAGCTTAAGCATGGTCGGAATTCAGTTTTTAAGAGTCGGCATGTGCGTCGTACGTTAAGTCGTTAGTGTGTACGTACATGTATTCACACAAGCGAGGATCATGGAATGAATTTACCCTGCTTTGAGCCAATTCTTCAATGGAAAAAACTATCGGGATCAAGTTGTAAACAAGAGAGATCTGCAGGTCTCGGATGTCCCTGATCCACGCATGCTGTCCACGTCGGTCTCTGTCAACCGTAAATTTCACAACATGCCCTGAATATATATCCTCACCCATTGAGGTATATACAGCACGCTGTGCCCACCCCGACACGTCAGCTCGTCCACACTTTACTTCGTGGTCGTCGCGGTTGTCAACATTCGCGAACATGCCTTATTTGGTGCGACCTAGTAACCAGCCAATCAACTGGAGGTGGTAAATGTGCTTACTTGGTATAATAACCTAGTTTCCAGCCAATCAGCAAGTAGTGGTAAATGCCCTTACTTCGTATGGCCTTAGTTTCCACCCAATCAACAGCCACCTCGCCTTTCGCGGAACTCCGATTGGCTGAGAGTTGTCTGAGACTGGCTGAGCTGTCAGAGGTAGCACAGTGTGCTGTACGGACCCGAATGAGTGAGGATGACCCTGAAAAGAACGTCATGATGTGTTCATGTCTGTTCATGTTGTCTTTTGTCAGCCACCCCGATCTCCAAGATCTATGGGCCCATTTTAGACCACGAAAAAAATATGAGCCACGCGCTCGATTTGGTCCTCAGCACTTGAAGGTTGGGATGGTTCAGGAAAATCACGTGGCAAACAGACGTGTGGCTCGAGAGATAACCTCTGTATCGTTCTCGACCTCTCGTTTCGCAGCCCACCATATACTGACAGGACAAAGGATTTGGTCCGCCGCCAAGGTATCTATCAACCGTAACCTACCCAGGTAGGCGGCGGAACGCGTCTTTGGGACCGCATTACAAGTTTCCTGTCTGCAATGTGATATCAACCAAACTGAACAAAATGACTGCTTTGACGTCATTGCCTCTTGCGCTCAGGGATGCCGGATGGCTGAAAATGGCATGACGTGGCCATCATATATCTAATGACGTCATTAAATTTACATATTCATAGGTTCGTCACAATTTTTACCTGGTTTATGAAAAAGGAAGTATAAAAACTATGAGGAAGGGAAGATAAATGAAAAGACAAATTGATTTTTTATTTTTTTCCTTTTTTTTCTGTCACCCTGTGATGAATTTACAGGCACCATATTTTTGACTGATAAAAAGCAAAAAAAAAAAAAAAAACGCCGTAGAATGCAGACAGAAACGGGTTGGCTGTACCAGAGACGCGTAGTCGTCTGCTTCGGTAGGCTAGATACCGGGGGTAGGTTGACTGGAACAAGACTTGGAAACATCTGAACTATTATAATTGGAAACTTGGCAACAGATCGTCGTGTGGGTGGTCGGGTTTCGGATGGACCTCCGTATATACAATCTAAGCCTGCACTCAGGCCACTGCATGTGAAAGGCACTCTTCTACTTACCGGTTGTACATATACAGGGAAAAGCATCTATGCAGCACATGCACATGCTTAGTCATTGATATAAAGATTATAACTAATAACTTTAGAATTCTAAGTAATTAAGGGCTGACCATTCTCCGTTGTGATGAGATTTCAGATCTAGAATCGTCATGTTAAAATGATTTTATTCATAGGATAGTTGTCGAGTTACATAAAATAGCTGCCTACTGACGACAAGCGACGTGGGTAGACTTGGGGCCTGAATCTGCATGATCATGGAAGCGGGAGAATTTTATTTCAGATGCCTGTTTCCTGATGGATTCCTGTCAATCTTCCTGGGATATCTTTACAATGGCGTAAGTTTTGATGGATAACACATTAGAGTAGTTACTGTAACAGTTGTTTTCAGAAGATGTATCACATTCAGTGTGTAACGGACGTTTTCCATTGTACATCTAGGTGTTGACACTGTATCTCGCAGAACATCCCGATGTGGTTGACTTTGCCGGGTCGGTGTTGGAGCTGGGGGCGGGCCCGGGGCTGCCCGGTCTTGCCGCCGCCCAGATCTGCAGGAAGGCCGAGAAAGTCGTCATGTCGGACAACAAGGACCTCGTGCTGAAGCTGCTGAGGAAGAACATCGATAAAAACTTCCCCAAAGAGAGAGGTCTGTCAATAGAGACAAAATGTCCGTCTTTCTGTATCGTCGATTTGCGTCTCAAATCATTCTCCTACGCAAAGGCGAAACAGAGTCGTCAGAGGGACTCCATCTGTTTCAGGAATAAATGACTGACGGTACTCTGCTGTAGGAGAATGTCTCAAATATTTGCCTGGGTTTGAAAACCTGCACACAGCATATATATGTTTTATCATTTCGGAGTCAAATAAAAACATCAAACACATCCGCAGAAATACAACTTCCTCTGATGTAGGTGCATGAAAGTGGGATCAACTGTCATGATGCTGGTAACCCAAATAACGTTTGGCCAGTGGACCTGTTACAGCACTTAGACTCACAGGTTTGAATAGTGTAGGGCGTCAACGCATTTTCCACGTCAGAATTTCAATCTTTGTTTCCGATATTGAAATACATCGGATTCCACATTTTTAGAACGCAGGTACCAACGCTGTGCAAAAATACACATAGATGGTGAGAACGTCGTCTTCTCGCGAAAAAAATTACGTCTATCCAACTTGAAGGTTCATCTGTATTGGTAGAAGTCGTGCAACCTATGATCCACTGTTCACTGAGTCACGTGTTCTATCTGCATAACGTGACGTCACGACAGCAGTGGTTTGTTCATTCCTTGACATATATATTTAAAAAAAGATGCATGTTTATGAATGAATGAATGCATGACCTTTATTGTACATTTGTGCTCAAACAAGCTAAGTACAGGTCGTAGCGCTAGTGATAAGGTACAATTATGATTATCCCCTCCCATCACCCATCTGCCCTCCAGCTCGGTTCCAATGTGCTCACCTCCAGTGGGGTGATGACGTCACTTCCTTCAGAGCGAAGCACGGCAGGTTTGACGTCATCCTTGGCGCTGACCTGGCGTACTTCCGTCCCGACATCCCTCTACTTATAGAGACGGCCAAAGAACTGCTCACCGAAAAGGTATTCAAAACTGCCATATTCATGTGGTAAAGACGTCGGAGAAAAGAAATAAAAACAGTTACTCTAACGGTGTCAAGCCACACTTGTGTCAAGCTTGCGTCACTGCGGGCTTCGTTCACTGCGTCACTGTTTTTTTTTAATTTTTCTCCGATTTTTTTATAATTTAGATATTACGTAATACGTAAAAGTATGATTAAGAAAACGACAAAATACACAAAAAGAAAGAAAATACGTTCTTTATCTCTGAAATTGAGTTGAGTATCTTTCGAACCCCGCAGTGACGCAAGCTTGACACAAGTGCGGTGGTAACGCACCTTTAGTTTCCTCTGCCTGCCCCAACATGCTTGTTTCTGAAGTATATATATTATCTAAAAAGAAAACTAGAATAAGAAATTTTGTCGCGTACCAACAATTCAATCCTTCGTTACACAAATGCACAGGTGGAAGTCTGTTTTAGCCTACACGGTAGCACTTCTATATAGGCGTCGGTCAGATTTGTGGCTAGTGGCTATATGAGTTTCATGTTCCTTAATCGGTCTTTTGGTGAAAACACATCCTATACATATCTACATCATTACTTTCACGTCTACATCATTATATTTCAGCCATACCATTTCAGCCATACCATAGGTATGGTGAAATATATTGTATTCGTAATGTTTCTTTCTTTCTTTCTTCTTTCTCCTGCCAAATCTTCAACTCAAATCAACTCCGCCGTTTTTTAACCGATTGACTTGAAATTTGGCACAAAGATAGAGTAAGCCAATACCCTCAGGTACTTTTTTCATTTTTTTCATATCTGCCTTTAAAATGATTTTATTGAGGTTTTTGTCAATTTTTATGTATATTTTGGGCTCCTGTACCCTGGTATTACAGCCGGATGACATGAAATTTGGTACAGAGGTGCCCTGATCATATGCCCACCCAGATTTAATAACAGTTTTGGCATACGGTACAACAAAATGCTTGATTTTGCGATTTTTGGCCATTTTTTGACCAAAAAAGCACATTTTTGCCTCCTGTACCGTCGTTTTACAACCGAATGACCTGAAATTTGGTATTAAAGTGCCCTTCAATTTTGTGCGCATGAATTCAATAACAGTTTTTCCATACAGTACAACATGATGCTTAATATTGCAATTTTATGGCCATTTTTAGACAAAAATTTGACATTTTTGGCTCCTGTTCCCTCGTTTAACAACCAAATGACCCGACATTTGGTAAAGGGGTGCTCTAGATATTTATCCAAATGACCCATGTATAATTTTTGGCATGGAACACTATTTGGGAATTTTTTGGGTCATTTTCCAATGGCCAAAGGGGTCAACGACCTCAAGGCCTATTGTTGCCTGAGGGAGATGGCTGAAATATGCTGTATTTGCTCTCAAGCAAATGTCGGCCTTTCTAGTTACTTTCATCCTTGTAAGGGACTCTCCCAATGCCCCAAATTGAACTAAATAAGTGAATGGGAAAATAACTGAACATACAACAAAACACAACAACGAGGAATTAATCCATGAAACTATTATTGAATAGTTAAACTGTCATATACAACACAAAATTGGACTCACCCAAATTTTCGACTGAACACCACCAGCCTTTGTCAAGGAATGAACAATCCACTGCTGTCGTGACGTCACGTTATGGCACCCACCGTCTCTGTTCAGGGATGTGACGTCACGACAGCAGTGGATTGTTCATTCCTTGACAAAAACTTGTGGTGTTCAGTCGAAAATGTGGGTGAGTCCAATTTATGTCTTGGATATTACAGTTTAACTATTCAATAATGACTTCTACCAACACAGATGAACTTTCAAGTTAATCCATGAAACTGTTTTTCAGCCCTCTGCAGTTTTTGTCCTGGCGTACAAGGACCGGACGCGGAAGAAGACACACAACTTCGAGTGGGAGATCTACCAAGCCGCCAAGCGGTGCGGTCTGCAGTGGAACGAAGTAGACTGGAGAGCCCTGCCCAAATGGGACGAGATGGTCGATCCTTGTGACGTCAAAAATCTACATCTACTGCTGATCAAACATCGAGCAACGTAAAGGAAACTACAGATAGTGAAGAATGTGAATACTGTAGTTTTTGTGATGCTCTCACAGATGTGCCCTATGTGGCACAGACTGTCATTCTTGTATAGGGCTGTTTAGCCACAGTCGACGCTGTAGGGCTGATATCAATTGGGATTTTACCATGGTCCATATTGACCGAGATAGGCCATATATTGCTCTCAACGGTCGTAGAAGTAGTAGAAATCGGACATCTTGGGTATATGATATATTCGGAAAACACCCTCACTTTGTATGTTGCATACGTGTATGGGGTTTATTCACATAAGGTTTTCACAGAATAGGAAGGCGTGTCACGAGTGGTAGAAGAGCTAATTTGAATAATGTTATCGGTACGATTCACACTTCTTTACATATACCTCACGTTTTGGTCCATCTCGATCTCTTTTATTTACTAGCCGTGACGACTGGATACTCAATAACATTTGCGCATCGAAAATACTACTACTGTGAGTGGCAATTCCTTTGTAAATGCAGTCAATGAAATGTTGTTGTGATAATACAGCATGCAAAGATTTCTAACAACTTTGTTAACTTCCCGTCTTGTAATGTATTTGATATACCAGCCATAACCTACACATTCTATGAATGTACTGTGTATCTATTTATTTATTTATTTATCTGTGAACGTTCACTGACTTAACTGGACAATGTTTTTCATAGATAATTGGAGATGATAATATCTTATTTAATAGATATAACGAATTTTATTAAAACGCGGGAACTATTTGTGACAAACCGATTTGTGTCATTTGTAAATAGAGAAATTAAGTAGCTAATAGGATAATAAATCTTCACCAAGCCACTTTCAAGTTTAAAAACATCAAAGTGTAAAGTCAAGAGAAAGGCGGCTAAAAGCTAGCCTCCATAGCAGGCTCTCTATGGGATTTTTTGGCACTTTTTGTACTGGGTCGCTGATTGCTGGCCTCTCTCATAGCCGCCCATTTTAGCCTGCTATGGAGGCTAGCTAAAAGCGATATGTCTAAGTAATCCTGTTGTGATAAAAGGTCAATGCTTTAAGCAATAAATCCGTGACTAATCTAACATTAAAGGTTGATATATGTAATACAAGACCGTTACATGACATTTAGCGCCGTGGTAAACCCCGATTTCCGTGCAATGTGATCCGTCTGGTGGCCTTTTAACTGAGTCGACAGAGTAAAAACATTTTATTAGTAACAGTATTATAGCGACTCCGTAACGGGGTATCATTGCTTTTTGTAGCAACTCTCGAGCCGCAAATGTGGTAATGGTACTTTTAATGAAGTGGGCTAATTCAAGGAGGTTGAAAAATTGGCTAAATTGACATCTTTCCGGGCGCTTCAGCGATGTCACACCGTTGACCTTGGTGATATTGTTCATCCATCGGGAGTCGATGAGGACCTTGAATTCACATTGACCTTGATTTGACCTTGGTACTCCTCAGGTTAAATACTTAATTCAAGATTTCATCGCGCTGGACAGGACATAGATTTAAAACATTTTGAATTTTGAACAGGACATGGATTTAAAGTGTGCAGGTGGTATTTTGGACGCTCTTTTGACTTCTTAACGTTATAATCTTATGTCTAATTTGACAAAGAAAAGGACACAGGGCATTTTGAGTGTTAAAAAGTCACCTTTGTGAAAGAGATGAAATATCACTCAGATTTGGATGATGATATACTAATTCTAAATTTATTTTTTGTCAGTAATGGGAAATCGTCCTTTGAGATATCTTAATGATGCTTCGAGTCCTGTGCCCTAGTTACATTCAATTAGATGTGTGTGTGTGTGTGTGTGTGTAGCTCTCGTTAACAACTACACGTGATGTGGTACTTTCCAGAATGCGTTTTCACATTTGATTTTAGACAGAAAAAAAGGCGAAAAGTTTGATTTTCCAGATACGACCAATTTGCAAACTGTTACATGTGTGTCAGGAAGGTGCTTGGTAACTTCGTTTGCACCAAATTTAATTTTCTTTTACACGCATACCCCAAGCTATTCAATGAGTATCGTCCTTTGCATTTTCTTCCACATCACAGCATCACCGTAGTCCATTCATTTTTTTAAAAATTTGATTGGTTGTTGCCATGGCAAGTCGCGTGGGCGTGTGGGCGAAACTGTAGCAGCATCTTAAATAAGAACACTGTTACACGCAGCGTGAAGGGCGGTCAGTTAGTGGCAGGCACACTGTCGGGGGAGGAAGATTAAGGAACGAGAAATTGGCGTTCTCCCGGACGAGCAATTTCCTTGTCTTCAGAAACATCACAAGATGAACGGTAACATGTCAAATTTCACCGGGGGAAACTGGACGGAGCACGAAACCTTCTGGCCGTGCACCCGCTGGCACCTCGAAAATGACATCGACTACGACCTGGCAATAGCCGCGTGTTCTCATCTCCCCACCCCGTTCCTGGAGGAAAACAGGAAAGTCGGGATCGCCGCCGCCGTAGTTGGGACAATCAGTCTCCTCACTAACGGCGTGGTTTTATCCTGCATCCTGAAAAGCCAGCATCTGACGGGAATCATGTACCTGTTCATGGCAAACCTCGCCGCGGCGGACTGCGTGGCGGGCTTGTTCTCGTTCTTCATCTGCGGCGTTCTGCAGTGGGAGCTCCCGCCATATCTGACACTGGTGGGCGTGTTTTGTCTCTTCTTTTTCGTGCTGGTCCTATCAGCAGTTGGAGTAGTCCTCCTGTCTATAGATCGTTATCTGGCCATCCTCCACCCGATATTCTACCAGACCCGTATGACTGGACGACACGTTGCCGTGAGTTTGGGGATCGCCTGGCCAGTCTGTGCACTCGTCTGCCTTTCTCCTCTCATGGGCTGGAACTGCTTCAATGTGACATCAGAGAACTGCACGAAATATCTGCCGGTGGCCTACCTGATTCTGCTGAACACTGTCCTGTTCCTGTCCGTGGTGTTCGTGGTCTTCGTCAACGCCGGAATCCTGATCGCGCTAAAGCGACGGCTCTCCAAGACCAGGCCGATGGAGGACCCCCGAGACGATCTGCCCGCCGCGCGCCGCAGAGACCAGCGAGTCGCGATGAGACAACACCGGCAGCTCAATAGCAGCTTGAAGAAGTCCATGACCGTTGTGATGATCGCAGTGGCGTTCATCATCACCTGGCTGCCAATATGCATCGGAGGCGTGAAGCAAATTTCGTGCATTGTAAGAGAAGACTGTGAGATCGCTGCAAAGCCCTACTGGGGGTTGTTGATCGCTCTCTTTGGTTCGGTGACGAATCCGATCATCTACGCGTTCCGTCTGAAGAAGGTTCGCGGGGTTGTGAAGCGGGGGGCGAGGCGACTCGCCCGCGCGGTTCGCGAGAAGTTCGGGTGGTCAACAGATCATGTGATGAACATTAACATCGTTGGAAGTGGCCGTGCGGTGGACGCCGCAGGACCGAGTACGGACAGCCGGTCTCCCGCACGGACAGACAGACAGACAACAACGGACAGTTCGAGAAACGCGCATGACCCGAACTCTCTAGACGTGCCCTTTGTAGCCTCAACAAAGTCGGTGAAAATGTCTGCGGTTAAAACTCCGATCAACATGTAAAGTAAGGCCACATTTTTGACCAGTTACGATTTATTCTTTTTGCACACTTAATCTGAATGAAATGTAAATATTTGTATAAAGCGCCCACAGCCATTCGTTCCGAAATGTTTCTATTTCATGGAAAGAAAAGTGTAGAGTGCAATACATCTGTACGTAGGTTGGGCATTTATCCACAGCGAATATTGCTACTTCACTGTTGTAAGGTAGCCAATGAGGTCTGTACCAACTATGCTAGCAGGTCGCTCTCGCCTTCTTGAATTACGTCTCATGAACATTGTCACTAGCTAGAACACAGACGAGACTATTGATGTGAATATCTGAACTGTAAATCGTCAGTTGAGTTGTGTGTCATCCGATGTCATGTTCTTCTTCAGAAACGGAACAGTGTCTTATTGTAGTTTCCGTTCACGAAGTGCAATGCTTTATAGGGTGATATGTAGTGTACACATGTGTTAGGTGTAGCAGTTATATTTGACATGTTCCTCATATTTCTGAATCCAAGACGTGGGGCTGGTACGGACTACTAGATGGGTCCGTCATCTTGCCTTAATTTTATTTTGGAGACGTTTTGTTCACATTCATGTACCTCAAGCCAACGTAGTATATTATCTTACCCATGTATTTATGTACTAGTGTTTATGTTTTGATATTTGACAGTTCATCAGGTTTGGCATTTGATATATATGGATATGACAGGTGTAATCAGTGGAAGAAATAAATATGGAAAACTGTCATTATCAAATTCATCCTTTGCGACATCCCACTCATCACCAGTACGATGCTTACGTACAGCCTACATACTCCATGTCGTGAACAGGCAGCCAGGAGAGCCTATTATGGTAGTTAATTGGGTAGTAAATTGTGTTTGAGGGCTTTGACACAATAACATGTTTTTTTCTGTGCAAGGCACCTAATAATATTTCGTGGAGACAATTTCTAGGACATAGGGACAAAGAAATTGGGTCAGTGATTCAGTGGCTTTGCTATATACTCTATTATTCAACATACGTTTATGAAGGTTAGACATCCAGGTAAACAATATTCAAATACAATTCAATCTCTACAATTGGATAAAAAATGAATATCACTTCCGGACGTTTCGAGTGACATCCATCACTCTTCTTCAGGGTCACTAGAATGAACTGGCAGAACAATTCCATACAAGTACAGCTAACTAGAAAAACTGGTTGAGCCACTAACTCTTAAGGATCATATGCAAAAGTCACTCAAATGTAAATCATATGTTAGCATACTTCCCTATGGTCAAACAACACCATAGGAAAAGTTATTGGGTGTTAAATGTATTCAGCATAGAATAGCAGAAATAGATAATGAGTATAACAAAATATCCACGTTGAAATTAGATGGTTATTTGGACCTGCATAATCAAGACTCATGGCGGGTTCCGCTTTGTCCAATGAGCATTTGTTTCCATAATTCCAATCATTGAATACGCAAGTATTATTGTCAGATTGACAGCATAATTTTCAAACACACAGGGATGCTCATTATTATATCGTAAATCGCAGGGATGCAGTCATACATCGGTAATTTCAACAATTGGTCTTAACAGAAATGGCTAGTGAATTAGAGACTGTGAATGGGAGAACTTTGTGATGTACTAAAGTTGTTTCATCATTGTTGTTTCATCATTTTTGCTTCCACATGTTACTGTCATGTAAATACACAAAATGTCATTAAACCTGCAACAGTAGAGGAAATGGTAAATTCACAATTTAAATTATGTGCTGTGAAGCTTGGCAAATACGGGATGTTTTCATTCAATCTTTTCCATAGAAAACGAAGAAATATTTAATGTAACTGTTATTCACGGTGCGAAAATAGTATATTCAAATCTAAATTTCGTTGTGAAGTCGCAAGTAAATCAAGAGCAACTAGCTTAGCTTCCTTTTGTACTTAACCTTATCTCTTTTCTTTGTCGACGTTTCGCTAGCTGATCTTCTGCCTTCATCAGGAAGATGTGTGGGAGATGTGTGGGGGATGTGTGGGAGATGTGTGGGGGATGTTTGGGAGATGTGTGGGAGACGTGTGGGGGACGTGTGGGGGATATGTGGGAGATGTGGGGGGGGGGCGTGTGGGGGATGTGTGGGAGATGTGTGGGAGATGTGTGGGGGATGTGTGGGGGATGTGTGGGAGATGTGTGGGCTGATTACGGTAGCAGGTTAGCTGCCAAAACGGCCTAGAAAGAATACCGTCGAGTTTAAGAGGAGTATAAAGAAAAGCAAGGTTGAATTGATTTGCCAACCCGATGGAAATCTGAACTAAAGTGATACTAGAAACGACATCAAACAAATCTCTGACGCCCTTTCAAGCAAACAACACTCTCCAACCTGAGTAACACTTCACAGGAAAGTGACAGCTCACCTGCAGACAGTTCCGTGGATTGTGGCCCTGGTATGATTTGTAACAAAACACTCAAGATACAGCCGCTGATGGATATGAAAAGTGTCACTGGATATGACAGAAGGTTGATAAGCCCTTTAGCCGTTGTCCCAAACACGAGACCACTGCACCTTGAGTGAGGCACTTAGCCTGTTGGGAACCTGATTCCGCGGAAATCGTGACTCTTTGATCTTTCTTCCTCTTCAGATGAAAAGCTTTAGGTGGCTGATTTTCCAGTACGGCATAATGCGTCATGGCTCGATAAGTCTGTTGGCTTCTTTTGCAGATGTTTGACGCGTGATTTTAGCTTTTACCATAAGGTCCCCAACACAAGAGGTCGCTGGCTCTACTATACGTCACAATCCGAAATGGCCATTTCAATCCTTCACACTGTGGCATGATCCTCACTGCATGTACGCCATGTCTTTCAAGCTTACCAACAGATATAATTTGTGGAATGAACCCGTGGAACACTTTTGGATCAATCTCATTGGTTTTTATTCAAAAGAGGGGATGATTCCAAAAATCAAAAGCACACAATTGCTGCAAGTTGAGCCAAGCCATGTGATGAATACATATCGTGTCCATGCCATCACGTATATTTACATATTTCAAAACCATTTCCACTGTGCATTATGCTTTGAGTTCTTTGTAACTGGATAATGTTAGTATATTGTGGACAGGTTTGCAATTGCATGTTGGAGTTAAAACTATGATACTTATCTAAAAGACAAACCATGCATGCATTGGATACTAAAATTGCAGCAACAAATCTAGCGTTTGGAAAAGCTCTGTTCTATTTTCAAGTAACGTTTATGTAAATCTCATTATGAGCTGCATCAGCAGACAATCGTGGACGGCATTACACGTATAGTGCTATATGTCCTATATCTCTTATGTATATGATATATGTATAATATTCAAATTTGCATTAATTGACAGATCATCTCATATTACACACAAATATACATCCCATCTGGATTATCATTTTGCTCACAAAATGCCTCATTTAATTATAGACAGGATTCGGCAATTGCTAGTACATTTGACGACTAGTACACAGAACTAAAAAGTGTACTGTGTAAAAGTGCTATACGATTATTACAAAACACACGGCATCATGTGGTCATGTGGTAATTATGGAACGCAGACACATCAAAGACACAAATCCACCCAAAAAGCTTCTGTACTGATTGGATAGAATTATCTAACATTGAGCTGATTCGTATCCTAGCAACTATTTCTGGATAGATAAAATGCAATAAAAACCACACCAAATTCATTGGTAGCCATTTTGGCCTCACACTGATATGTACAGCAAATTTGTGAAAATAGTGAAATTATACAAACAGCAAAGTCTCGATGGTCTACATATATTCTAAAACGTCGGCTCTTTCTTGGGCGGCAGGACCTCCTCGTTCTTGGGCGGCAGGACCTCCCCGTCCGCCCGCCGGCCGGTGGAGGAGGGTCCCGGTTCAGCCAGCTCCAGCGTCTGACTGTCTGACACCTTCATCGTACGCGTCTTCTTTTTCCTGTTAGAAAAAATACACACATGTAGTGTGAAGGACATGTAGTACGAGAACTTACCATAGACTTCAGTTCCTCCCGTAAATATGTTTCCCCATGAAAAGGAAAGAGCTATCAAGATTTATAGTCAATGTATCAAGATTATCATCTCAGTAGCTGACATTCTACATATCATATTGTAAGTTGTATCTAGAATACTGCCATCACTCATTCATTAGACGGGACAATATTGGTATCGGTATGAATGACCGTTTTTAAGACTTCATATTCATCTTTATCAACAGGATGTGCAAATCAAGAGTGCCGCGAAGGCATGAAGGTGTACTGAAAGCGATTGTTTTATTTTCTCATAGCAGGCTACAGCAGTTTTCTTAGGTTTTAAGCACACCATAGCGTGTGCGGAGTAACAATATATCGAACAGGTCATTACTTGACAACGAGAACGATGGCCACGATGACGGCAACAACACACAGTCCGCCGAGCGTCCCGCCCACGATGGCTGCGGTGTTGTCTGCCTGTGGGGCCGCAGGTCTGACGGTGGTGAGGGGGAGAGTGGTGGTGGGGATGACTAGCAGGTACAGGTCTGTGATACTGGCACCACCAAGGGCAGCGGACAGGTCCTGCAAAGAATTTGTAGACACAAGCTGTGTAACAGACGTATCATATGAGGCTAGAACGCCACTCGTTAAAGGACAACTAGAGTTCCAGGATGTCAAATCTACACCACTTACTCTCTGCCACTAACCATCTCATGCCCAAAACACGAGAAGTAAGTAACCATCTTATGCCCAGAACACGAGAAATCAAAACCGGTAGTACCTCTGCAGTACCATAGATAAGCTGCTAGGGTCCATTATCCAATTTGACCCTCGTTTTCCTGACTGAATACATTGATTCTTTAACAGAAAATGTAACCAAGTAGAGCATTTTCCCCCAAAACTCATATAAGCATAAACATTTCAAACATTGCCAAGAAAATATTGTTCTTTTACCTGGAGGGAATTTCCGATGATAGTGATGAGTTCCTGGCCAGGTATGACCGTGGTGATGTTGTCAGCCCGGAGAGACTCCGGCAGCAGGACGTACAGGGCCAACTGCAGGCTGGAGCCGCTCAACTCTACCGGGTAGTCTGGGAGACGCAGAACGTGCAGCTCCGTAAACTCCACATCTACTGTCTGCCTCCTGTAGAAAAACAATCAGTATCACTTTTCATATCAAATAGATAGGTAGATTTTGCCATTCCGGAGGGTCCTTCTTGGAAATATTTCATGGCAAGACTGCCCGTCGTTTGAGGCGCAAAGTCCAAAAATAAAATTGAAATTGGGCTTTTTTTCATTTCCAGATAAAATTTGAACTCTACATTTCTTCTTTTTATCATCGTCAGTGAGTATCAAGTAGTACGCAGAAAGCTAAAACATGAATCTTCAATGATAGAAAATCAAATGTCCATGTTAATAGAATTTTCATCAAGCAGTGACTACTTTTCAAAGGTAAACACACGGACCTCCAAATTTTCGATGACTATCAGTCTATCTTGTTCACGGAGTGATCTAGTTCGCGCGAGAGTCGCGAGAACTAAGTCGAGACTTGGGTAGATCTTCTGCCCCTCACCCCGCCATCGATAGTGTGTTTACCTTTGGAAAGTAGTCACTGCTTGATGAAAATTCCATTACCTGTGTATATACGTGGCTAATGAATCTATTCAACGATAAATTTCCATGGACTTCACGAAAAGTGCAGTGGTACCTTTTACGTGAGGAGTCCGTCCTCAGACCACACTCGGCAGCGTGGCTGCTACAGTGGCTGGTGGCGGCGGCAGCGACGGCCTGGGAGAATGCCAGGTCTCTGGACACCGTGTACTACAGACGTTGGACAAGTTCAAACGATTCGTGATTCTTGTTCGTCTTAACGAATAACAACTTAACAAAACTTATAAAACGTTGTAATAGTTAAGTCCACCTTTCCCGTAGACGTAACAATACAACTCACTGCGCCGAGTTCAACTAATTTACGATGTGAATATACATGGCGAAAACAGGCAGTGTTAAATCCAGACTATTTGATTTGAAATGAAACTAGATAAAAAGAAATGAAGTCACGAAAACAAGATGAATTTACTTTGACTGTTCTTCATTAGAGGGTTAATGTGGATGGCTGTATTTATTAGATTTGTAAGTAGACAATGTCTTTATGATCGAAATATACACATGAAGGAATAAACATCCACATACTTGACTGATGGACATCTCAGCAGTAAAGACCACAACTCCTCTCTTCTCCTCATTTGTAGGAACCCTGTTAGACGTGGGCACTGGTTTCTCATCGTCAGGTAAGTCTGGATACACATAAAATTAAGGTATTCCTAATATAAACTACATTTCATTCTTCAACGATGTTTGTCTACACTATGATGATTATGATGAATATTCTTCTTATACCGATTTGGATGAATATCATTACCTGTCAAGAATGCTTCTATTCATTCTTTGTTATTCCATCAAGGTGTATGTCCTGGAGCTTCTTGTCATTATTTCCTCAAATAAACACTTGTGGTGACTTTCAAGCCATTTAATTGGTACAACGTTAACATCACAGATACTAGTAACTCAGACACAGAAGCAAATATGACCTCACCTGTACAATCGCCGTTAACTTCGACTAACCCCGGCAGACAGGCGCATGCGTAGTCGCCTGGAATGTTGACACACAGCTGCGTGTCCGTACAGTTGTAGTCATCTTCAAAACACTCGTCAATATCTGAAAAAAGTGGGTTGGTAAAGGTTATAAGTAAGACAACAAATCATGATGTGTCTCCGCTTCTGAAATGATTGGTACAAAATCAGTAATACAATGATGGACATCACAGATTAACTGAGTGCCTTTGATCATAAACTAGATTAAAATTCTCTCTATATTGGCGTCGACTAAACATGAACATAGTTACATAGTGCCCAATATTCAGTATGCATGCGTATTAAATGGTTACCGCGTTGCAATGCAAAAAAAAAACGTCATAATTTGGTACAGTGTATGACTCATACAACTTGCGCTTGTCGTACATTCTATACGTATTATGCGACATGGAAAACGAAGTATGCTACCCCTTACCTTGGCAGGTGTAGGGGTCTGACTCGTCTGTCCTGTAGCCGTCCTCACAGCTGCAGCTGTAGCCACCTGCAGTGTTCTCACATTCCTGGTTACACCTGTTCTCTCCACTGGTGCACTCATCTACGTCTGAAAAACAGAAGAAAGGCGTCGGTCATGAAAACAGTTTAAAATTGAATGTTTGACTCATTATTGCGGACATTGTTGAAAGTGCTTGCAGTACTTATCGCTCTTCCAAAACAGTGGTGAGAGAGGCCTGGCTCTTGATGACAAGTAGTAACAATGATCACTTCAATCTGTGCTAATTTATCAATTAAATCGATCGATCAAATAAATAATCGACCATTCAACCGATCGACAAAATTCAGTAGTACAAGTACAAGTCATGAACGGGTACATATTAACACGGCCGTAGATGCGGAATGATGGGATTTATTTGTCAATGTGAAATGCAAGCGTCATACGAAACATTTCATTGAAAAAAATGCTCCAATTACGTACATTTGAATCATATATTCTAGTACCAAACATAAGAGTTGGCATGTGCCGTAAGTCTTAGGAAGGAACCATGCACATTGTAACAATTATCACATAAACCACATTGAACTTTCATAATGCACTTACACAATGCGGTTACAATTACAGCAACGTCATTACATTATTGTTCAACTCACCATCACAGTCGTTCCCGTTCAGAGTGTAACCTTTGTTGCAGTAGCAGGTTTCCGTTCCCCCCTCGCGGTAGCAGCCGCCGTTCGCACCGTCACACACCGCTTCCTTCTCCGCCGTGCACTGGTCGGTGGCTGGGGATGTTCATGGTAAAATGTCAAACCTTTTATCACTTAATAGACGAACCATTTAACTAGCAGTCACTGTTATGTATATAGAGCAAATGAAACGTCGGTATGGAAATGTTCATGGTGAAATGTCAAACCTTTCAATACTTCAAACGAACCGTCTAGAAGTCACTGTTATTTATATAGAGCAAACGGAACGTCGGTATAGTGTTTCATTGTACATGTACAGCAGGATAAATTTTTGAGGCAGTGCCAATAGAGTAATAATAACAAGTTGAGTGAAATATGAAAATGATACGAAGCTATTTGTATCTTTGTTAAAACGAAAACTACAAGAGAAGTTAACCCATGCGTAATTGTAAGGCCGGTTTACTGCACTCTTGAACTATTCAGTCTAATTATTTAACCAATTGGGGTTGTACTACGTTTTCCAGAAACCCCCAAAACAATCTGGTAAACTGCAACACTCACGCGAGCAGGTCTTGTTGTCATTGTTCAGCTCGAAGCCGCTGTTACAGGAGCAGTGGTAGGAGCCGATGTTGTTATGACACTGGTGGTCACAGTCATGTGCAGGCTCACACTCGTTTACATCTAAACAATATTAACAACGACAACAATATGTAAACAATTATCTGTCATTCTATGACAAAATTCACATCCAAGGGTTAGGGTTAGGATTAGGGTTAGGTGACACTCTAAATCTAATGATTGTTGAAGTTACACAGAAATACATTCAAACAGCTATTTCTATAGCTTGGATGGTAGCTTGATTGGAGTAAAAGATACCTATGTTTGTGTCTAAACATTTTTGAATCAGAAGATAACGCCAAAGGTTACCATCGCAATTCAGTCCGTCATCGTTTAACTGATAGCCGGAATGGCAGTCGCACGTGAAGGATCCTGGGTAGTTGACACAGATCTGTGCGCATGTCTGTCCGCTGTCGGTGGCGTTACACTCGTTAATGTCTGTAAGAGAACGTAGAGCAGATCGAACAATCGTCAGGAATATAATGTAATAAAGGTGACAATTGACAAGGTGTAGATGTGATACGTTCTCGATAATCTTTCAACAAACAAACAAATACTCCAGTCTTTCAAACACATCAATCCATCCCTGTCTTTGGCTCTAGAGACCTGGCACTTACGAGGGCTGTTAGTGCCATTCTTAAGTATAATCAAACAGTAATACGGTACCTATTTGTCAATATTCCTTAAGGAAATCATCTCGTGCTGGATAACAAAAAGTTCGGATAAACAAAAAAGTTCGAAGTTATTTGGGTATATAGTGTTCTGTGTCTAGTATTGTGGTAAGCATGCCATAAATTGTTAGGCTAAAAGGCACACCAAAACCTGAACATCAACATACCCTCGCAAGTCTCCCCATCTCCGGAGAATCCAGTGGGACAAGGTCCGCACTCGTATCCCGAGATGTTCGCAGGCGCAGGATAGTCCCTACAACGGACACCTTCGTAGCAGGGCTGGGAGTTTTCCTCGCAGGCGTCGATGTCGCTCTCACACTGGACACCTGTGTACCCTTCCTCACAGGTGCAGGCTTGTAGGACGAACCTGGGAAACCGGCACATGGCTGATGAGAAACTTAACTTTTATTCCAGTGTCTCAACTCAGTCTACCAAATCTTGCCTTCGAAAAATACTGATCAGGACCTTGCGAATTCCAATGATGAGTCTGGTGCCATGAAACTGGTATCTCTCAACGCAGAAGAACTGTTTTAAAGATTCCGTCTTTCGAAACATTTGTCATTGTACATTTAACACTTCTAAGGACGCGCAAAGTATACGTAACTATTGTAAGGGATGCAATACAACGGATCAACGCTTCTAACTTCAAACGCATTGTACAATCAATGAAATGTGAACTAACAATGAAATGTGTAAGAGGGCGATTCTTCAACAAATTTAATAGATACTCCTGCTGTAGTTAACGCTCTGAAGCTTAACTAGGCCTTTTTCTAACAATATGTAACGGGTCATGGTCTTCACATTCTCGACGTGTAGACACGAAATATTCCCGCAGCCAAAAACAAACATGGAATGTACTTTTGCAGAACAGTGAGATTTCGCCTGAGGAGGTTAAGTACTATATACAGGATGTGCAAATTAAACCTTGTTTCAGTAGAGTTGTCAGATGATGTATCATCATCATCATCGCTATCCACACACGTCCCACCGTTGTAGCATGCGCAGACGCGCACAGTCGGCCAGTACTGGATGGAGCCGTTGTTTGAGTCGGTCAGAATGACCTACACGGCAAGCAATGATTGAAATGTCAGTGAAATTTAGCATCAAAACTCTTTTGGGTACATCTATCAAATTTCAAACTTTCTACCGTTACTGCTGATGGCTACCATGCTAACAGCTTACCCCAGACGACATCTACGCTAATGACAATCTGCTTTGACGTAGAAGAGCCGGAGGGTTCCTACTCATGCTGTGCTAATGTTACATCCAAGGTGGCAATCACGACCTAATGACGTTATTTGAAGCGGTCATGTGGTGCCGACTTTGTATTTTCAATGATTCTAATCCGCTACTCTCAGCAGGCTCTGTTCAGTCCTTCGTACCAAATTACCAAAGGAGTAATAAGAGTTGTCTCCATTATTATGATTCACACCTGGGGTGTTCTTGTATATCTGTTATATTGAAACACCAGGCAGTAAGTCAAACGTATAGGCTAAGAATAGTGTCATGTTTCAAGGTATGGGTTGCAACAAGTCTACGTAATCCGTGGTTACATACCTTCTACATACAGCTCTTTACCCCCTGCCTTTGCCCCCCCCCCTTTTTGTGTGTAATATCGATGGTCTAGGACATTACATGGTTACCTTCAAATCAAACTCCTCCCCGGAAGTGACGTTCCACGTGATGTTGGCAGTGTCTTCATCAGACGCCATGCTGACGAACAGCGGGACGCCCTCATCAAGGTCGAACGTGATGTCGTCACCGTTGGCGTCAGAAGCGTTGATGCGGATGTTGATGATCTCCCCCATGGTGGCGTTGATGTCGTCTGGGCCGTCAACTTCCGGTGGAAAGTTTGCTGAAAGTTGAAGTATGATAATCATGAAACCTAATGCAGTATATAATGATACATTGATGAAAATTCTATGACTGTTTCTGAGTGTACATGTGTGTGTCTGTGTTTGTGACTATACAAAGATGGCAACTAACCTAGCTGGGCGTTTTCCTCCGTCAGTTTGTCGGACTGTGTCTTTGTGGTCTCTCCGACACTCACATCTCCTGTCTGGCTGATGTCAAACAGGCAGTTCTGGTCGTCTCCGCAAAGTGCTCTGTGTAAAACACAGAACACAGAAAATGTCTTACTAAATCTGTACACAACACAGAACCCGGAAAACGCCTAACTAAATATGTACACAACACAGAACCCAGAAAACGTCTTACTAAATCTGTGCATAACAAAAACCCCGGAAAACCCCTAAAGAAATCTAGATCTGTACACAACACAGAACCCAGAAAACGTCGTACTAAATCTGTACACAACACAGACCCCAGAAAACGCCTAACTAAATCTGTGCACAACACAGACCCCGGAAAACGCCTAATTAAGTCTGTACATAACACAGAACCCGGAAAACGCCTAACTAAATCTGTACACAACACAGACCCCAGAAAACGCTTAACTAAATCTGTACACAACACAGAACCCGGAAAACGCCTAACTAAATGAGTACACAACACAGAACCCTGAAAACGTCTAACTGAATCTGTACACAACACAAAACACGGAAACCTACGTCCATGCACAAAACAGAACGCGGACAACGTGACAAAGTCAACCTCTTCGAAAAAAGAATTTCAACGTCTGTTTGATATATCTCTATTGCATTCAAGTCTCTGTTAAAAGTGCGCAGCCAGGTAATATCGACTCTCTGGTGGACTATTTACCATACGAATATACTAATAACAGCATAGCAACAATAACTAAAGACAGCATAACTATCGAGCTTGCCTGGCTTGCACTTCTAACTCCGGGTCGTCGAAGGTGACGGCGTCCGTGAACTGAGGCGAGAAGGACGTGTCTCTCATGGTCTCCAGACTTTCTCCTTCCAGATAGTGGAACCTCGTCTTCAACCTGCCGTCCGCCTCCGTCAACTGGACTACAGTGGAAAATGTTGGCTTATCAACAATTCGTCAGCTACGTTTCTAAGTTAACGTCGAATCCATATTGCAAGTTGTTCGGTAACTTTAGGGCAGAATTTCTTTCGACACTGTATATGTTGAGTTGTAGGTAAACAAAAGGCTTCATATATCGACATTTCCCCCAAAATCCAGATAGATAATTTACTTGTTTATTTGAATTCACTACAAAGCGATGGGGAGGGCAAACATGTCCAGAGCGATCTTTACAAGTTGCCCTCCCACATAGAAATAACACCAACAACGTACAGTAAATAACATTTAAGTAACAACATGTAAAAAAAACAAGACATATAAGTAAGAACATCAAGGCACAATCTGGATACTATTAAACCTGAATATGGATATAACAACAGACAATATTTGATAATCTCGAAGCAAAGGGGTACAGATCAAGGATAAAGAAATTTTACCGTGATCCCTGCAACTGATTCATACTCAGACTGGTTGGACTTACAAGACTGTCCAAAGTACTTGAAGATGTCACTCTCGCTGGCGTTGACGTCCAAGACGCTGCCGTTAAAGGCGGTGAAGTCGTTAGTCTCATCCCCGTCCCAATAGCCGAGTAGACCCTGGGTACTGTTCATGTACTCATCGGGGGCCGACACGACCACGGCCAGCATGTTCTGGGGAGAACGAACGGATGTGCTCGTGAGATCGATGTCATGGTGTAAGAAAATAAGAGTGTGACACCAAAACTGAGTCATATCCAAGGTTCAAAACTGTAGGCATGCTGGTTATTTAGGTGAATATATAGATTTTTTTTTTACAATCTAGTTATGAAAGTAGTCGTGACGGAAAAATACTTGTAGCACCAGTGGCATGCGCATTTGTGTTGATAGCGTATTCGGCACCAAGGAACAAGTGTATAGATATGGTGTTGTTCACCACTGATATGTTCATTCGTGCAGATAGTGTGTTCAGTACCAAGGACAGGTTTGTGTGCAGATCGTGTTGCGCACCAGTGGCATACATATTTGATTTGATAGGCGTGTTTTGCACCATTAACACGTGCATTTTGTTGAAAGCGTGTTCAGCACCAAGGACAGGCTATGTTATTAGAGCGCAGATGGAAGATATTCGCGTTACCTTTATACGATAAAAATGGCTAAGATCGTTGCTGAATATTAAAATCAAATCATACATCGCTACAATCTATGTGAGACCAAAATATCTTACCTTTTCTGAGGTCGTGGTTAGACTGATGCCAGACGACAGCTGTATCTTGAAGGAGTTGGTGGTGGGTCTTGAGAACAGCATGTCCTCCAGCAGAGTGTGGTTACTGGTAGTGTTGTCATACTCTAGGAAACAATGAATGCCTCTTCGATAATTATACTTGATAGCTCACATATAGAAAATAAAATGTGCATTATGGGTGGCAAATAGCATGCAGATTTTGCTTTATTCATCACCACTAATAGTTTCGTTACTAGTAACCTGAAAGAACGAACATAGTAACGTTCGGTACAGCAACATTTCTATTTTTTTCTATTTGCTTTTGGACTTTTGGACGAGGACAATGTGGCACTGGCAGTTTTAGTAACTTATACTAATAGTACTAGTACCCCATACACAGTACAGACAGAAGGTAAGTACTTTTACCTTGACCAAAGTTAGGTACCCTTTTTTTACACCTGGATGAAGTGAGGAAAGTCATGTAAAGTGCCTTTCCGAAGGGCACAACGTCGGGGGCACGGCGGGTATCGAACTCGGAACCTCTAGATCAGAACGCTCTACCAATTACGCTACTCGCGACACCACATTTTTAACATTCATGATAAAGTCTTAGCTATAGGCTGGCTTCACATAATAGATTATGTTAAGCCACGTACCGAGTATGTCTTGTAAAGTCCCATTGATGTACAGATCCATGCCGGCTTCTGATTGGTTGTTGATGTTTAGCTGGACTCCCAAACCGTCGTTCTCATTGACGACGACAGCAGTAAATACGGTAGCTTTGTCACTTCCTGCAACGTCATGAAAACAGACATGATCTCATTTCCCGTCTGGTTATAATTGTTCTCCCCTTAATGAAGACAACTATAACTGTTACGAGAGTTCGGAGACCTCAAATATTCTGAACATGCAATTGACTTTCACATATGCATAATCATTGCTTGGTTATGCAAACCTTTGACTAACTTACACAGGTCACAATGTTGACAATGCAATCATTCACTACATGTACTTAGAAGAGAATTATGGCAATTTTACATCAATTATGCAAATTATAGACTTATTTGCATAATTGGTATCTGCTAATCTTCCACCTGCCACAAACTACACATGCTACATGTATTTGAGTTCGGATTCGAAATCCGTCTTTCCTATGTTCCGTTTTGCTCTTTGGAATATTTTGTGAAAAACGCCCCTGCAGTTCCAGACCAAGGCACAAGGGGCTCACATCACAAGCTATCTGCCACCAAAAGATCAAGACCATAGCATTTCCAGGTCAAAAGATTTTTAAAAAGAAATTCTCCCGCAATCACATACTAAGGGGCCCCAAATCGACCTTGACCTTCGTTTTCCCAACACCTATCCACAAACCGAAATATCATCGTAATCCATCAAGGATCATCAAGAGGAAATCTGGAAACACAAACGGACACACAGACACACCTAAAACAATAGTAGTTGTTATACATGTAGACCTTATGAAAGTCGCTGTACTTTTGTCGTGTAAATAAAGATTTCTCATATCTCCATTTTCATGGAGACAATAAGTTGTAGCAATAACCAAGGAGCAACTTTAGATATAAAAGTCATTGATTTGTAATCTCCAAGCAGATCCTACAATGGCATAAGATACTAGTAGTACCAAACTGGCCAGGAGATAGTCAGCCATGATGCTACATTTCCCCGGTAGCGAAACACACTCCTAAGCCGGCTTCACTCCTTTACCAGCTTTTGATACTATCTAATGCTACCGTAGGATCTGCTGGGAGATTACTTGATTTGTAGATCTTTTCCGTTCAGCGCCACAAAAAGTCCTTGTCCTCATACCGGAAGACGAGTACTCATGTGTTTGTTTTTGTCCACTTGCAATTAGCCCCATGGGTAGGAATTTGCAAGAAACGTCCAATATTCTTGTTTCTTGCAGTTCACACGTTGACACTTGAAGATGTCCCCGGGTCCTTGTCCGTGTGATTATGGATCAAACAAATACTTCAACTACCTGCAATTTTATACTATTAGTGAAACGTTTGGGGTAACCAATCAGGGAATACCAAGTATGCTAGTCATGCTCCGCCCATATGGTCTAGACAGTCATTACCTAATTACCTCATATGTCAAAGGTCATGGCCGTTACATTAGTCGCCTACGCTGTAACAACTAATAGATGTATCTGCTCAGTATGTGATAACCGTGTCTTTGATCTCAGCAGCCTTGTCTCTGTGTCTTGTTAGCACCTTGTAAAAAAGGTACAATGACTAATCCGTATTCGGCTGCCAAGCCTGATATACAAGACAAAGGCGTCGGCTCCGAGACAAGACTTCGTACCTATGTGCTAAAAGCGCCAGATTTGGTTTACGAATTACGAAAGAATAAGCCTTCAGCCTGATCAGTTCAAATGTAGAACACGCGTGTATAACATGCTGTAGTCTTGCTGTACGTGGTCGGCTGAAGTCTGCTCGGTGTAGGTCTGGACGGAGAACCCGATTCCGAAACTTCAGAGTAAGTGAAATGTGTAATACTGTGTTGTCCTGTATGTTTTTATTTTATGTTCTATTGTAAACCGTTCGTAGCTCCTTCTGAGATTTACAGCTAGTCTCTACCAGACTCCGGATCGCTGTAAAATCGTAGAAATGGAACAAATAGAGAGGAATATAACCGGCCAGGGAACAGCTCGCGATCGCTGTTCCCTGGCCGGTTATATTCCTCTGGTCGGCTTTATTATTAATACTCCTCTATTTGTTCCATTTCTAAGATTTTTCCAGCGATTCGGAGTCTGGTAGAGACTAACTTACAGCGGGGTTGGCTGTTACTAGGATTTTTAAAAATGGGGGTGGGGAGGCTGGCTCGAAGGAGGGGTGAAACTCCTACGGTGGGAAGGTCGGTCGAAAAAAAATTATGAAAGGAAAAGGTCACGATTTTTCCCACCAACCTCTGATTGGAGAGTACGAAACTCCCTTCTACGGCAGCCCTTCCTTCCACGTCAAACTTACATCCCTTTCCTGGCATAATTTTAAAAAGAAACCCCCAAGCTGCGAAGGAGGCCACACCGCAATGATTTATTCGGCCGTATGGAGAAAAATACAGCCAGACTCTGAGAACGGGAACGGATTTCTTCACTCTCAAAGGATCTTCAATCAGATGTTAGGCCCCGGCTTGTTTTGTAAATCTTTTACTCAGTTTTAGGCGTTTGATGGGTGTTGTGATTTTGCCAGTTTCTCTGAGTGCATATTAGCACACGAATTCTAGATAAAAGAACTCCATGAAAAACGGATAAAGCATAAAAACGTCTATAAAGATGTCTTAGACCAAGGAGGTTAAAAAAAAGAGCTTGCTTAGGCCAAAAGAGGCCGCTATCTAACCTCTACTTGAAGATTGAAGAGTAGCGGTGTTACTTTACTCTGGGAACGAGTACTTAGTCTGTCCTGGGAACGAGTCGTGATTGGGTAGTGTAACCGACGTGGGGAGAGTTCACCGCCGATTTGAGGTACAAATTTTACAATTTATTCTCCATTATGTTTGCCTAAGTTTATGAAAAGCAATAGATAAGTTCCTTGGTAGTTTAAATCGTCGCTAAAATAGGACAGGGGGGGGGGGGTGTAAACCGTGTGATGCTAGAGATCTAGCGACGTGTGTGACTGAGAGAAATTATACATTTTGGCAACTTAACGTTACAAAAACAACTCATATTTTCGCAAAATTTATCTGTATTTTGTGTCCACCAGAGTTTGATCATCTACGTATAACGTCCTCCAGATATCCCCTGATATACATGTATATGGATAATCCAGTGATGCACATTTGCTCCACAAAATTTGTCATTATGTCGTGATTATCTCTGTTTGTACGATGTTTTCTGCTTATAGTGTTTGTAGGGCATGCTTGATGTTTTGCCAACACCTCTTGAAACCGACATCCGTGAAACGTTTACAGTTGATCTGTGACATGCCTTAGGTAATTGAGGGCATTATAATTATTTGTTTCAGAAGGTGCCGTTCTAAAGGACCCGAGCTGTGAGAGTTCTGCACAGCTGTTTGTTACTTTGAATTTGACAAAGGTATGTATTGGGTTTTCGGAAAACCCGGTCTGGTCCAAACCGCGGAAAAACAGGTCCGACCTGTTCTGTGTGTAGCTACGCTCCCTGGCAGGAAATAATAGAACTGCAATTGGTACGGTGTGCTCCCGTATATCACAACATAGAGCGCACTGATGGGATGTATGCGTTACCTTTACGTCAGATGCAGACAGATTGGCACAAAAGCTTTAGGCAAACCGGCTAATGGCGGAATTAGCCGGTTTTGTACATTCACAGTTGAAACAGTTTGGTAGTAGTAAAAGAATGGAACTGCCCACTATGAATGATATCGATTACAACATTTCAGGTTTTGAAAATCAGCCACTGATATTGTACTGTTTAACTAAATGAAGCTTCGAAGCTCAGTTTCATTGTGTGTATGTCACAGGGAGAAATGATTTTGTTTTATTTTGCGATATCAATCCAACGTAAAAGAAATAGGACAAGTTGTTCAATGATGATTTACACCAATCTTTTTGCATAACAGATGGAAGATCCCAGCTACGGACAACGTGGAACAAAGCCCTACATGTGCGGGCAGTGCGGGTACAGGACAAATTGGAAGTCACAGTTATCTCCGCACATGAGAACCCATACAGGGGAAAAGCCCTACAAGTGTGGCCAGTGTGACTATTCTACAGCATGGAAACAACAGTTGGACCGTCACCATCTTGCTAAACACACAAGTGAGAAGCCTTTCGCATGTGACAAGTGTAAATACAAGACAGCTCACAGGTATTGCCTATCCAGACACATGAAAACTCATACTGGCAAAAAAACCTACAAGTGTGACCAGTGTGACTATTCTAAAGCACAGAAATGCCATCTGGACTCACATCTAGCAAAGCACACTGGTGACAAACCCTACATGTGTGGGGAGTGTGGGTACAGAACTGCTTACAAGGCTGGCTTATTAAAACATATGAGAACACATACAGGAGAGAAACCCTACAAGTGTGACAAGTGCGACTATTCTGCAGCACAAAAATCCAGCTTAAAAACACACCATCTATTGAAACACACTGATAGAAAACCTTACCTATGCGGAGAGTGTGGATACAGGGCAGCTCTAAAGTCTAGCTTATCTGCTCACATTAAAATCCATACGGGAGAGAAACCCTACAAGTGTGACCAGTGTGACTTCTCTGCAGCACTGAAAGGCAACCTGAACCAACATCTGGCAAAACACACAGGAGAGAGACCCTACAAGTGTGACCAGTGTGACTATTCTGCTGCAAAGAAAACCACTTTGCACCGTCACCTTCTGTTAAAGCACACCGGTGAAAAGCCCTACATGTGTGGGGAGTGTGGACACAGGACTGCTCTAAAGTCTAGCTTATCTCTGCACATGAGAACTCATACTGGAGAAAAACCCTATAAGTGTGACCGATGTGACTATTCTGCAGCAGGGAAACCCACTTTGTACAAACACCATCTATCAAAACACACTGGAAAGAAAGCTTACATGTGTGGTGAGTGTGGATACAGGGCAGCTCTACAGTCTAGCCTATTAGTGCACATGAGAACCCATACAGGAGAGAAACCCTACAAGTGTGACCGGTGTGACTATTCTGCAGCACAGAAATCCAGCTTGAACAAACATATAGCAAAACACACAAGAGAAAAACCATACAAGTGTGATCGGTGTGACTATTGTGCAGGACGGAAAGGCACTTTGCACCGGCACTATCTATTGAAGCACACCAGTGAGAAACCTTACATGTGTGGGGAGTGTGGATACAGGACAGCTCTAAAGTCTAGCTTATCTACTCACATTAGAATCCACACGGGAGAGAAACCCTACAAGTGTGACCAATGTGGCTATTCTGCAGCACAGAAATCCAGCCTGAACCTACATCTAGCGAAACACACAGGAGAGAAACCTTACAAGTGTGACCAGTGTGACTATTCTACATCACAAAAATCCAGCTTGAACAAACACCATCTATTAAAACACACTGATAAGAAACCTTACATATGTGGGGAGTGTGGGTACAGGTCAGCTCTAAAGTCTACCTTATCTACTCACATGAAAATCCATATACACAAGAGAGAAACCCTGCAAGGGTGACCAGTGCAACTTTTCTGCAACGTGGAAATCCAGGTTGTACTACCACATAAAGGCAAAACATTCTGGACAAAAAAACTTACCTATGTGGGGAATGAGGATACAGGTACCTGAGAACTCATATACATGTATATGAAATAACGCTACAACAAATGTGACCTGTGAGTGTGACCATTCTGCAGCAAGGAAAACCACCATCGTGCACCAGTGAACTGAGTATGAATAGTGCAGGTTTCCATATGAACCAATATATAGGGACTGACAGAGAAGAAAAACATAAGTATGCTTTATTATTATGACACTTCTGAAAGTATGTCCATTCTTGATAAACATGCCAGTGAGAGCATATTACCTGCTGACAATTTGAGAACTGCAAGGAAGACAAGTTTTACTCCGAGTGTGATTCTATTCTGCAGCAGCATTTTAAAGTCCACACTATATTAATCAGGAACATGACAAGATAGTGGGAAGTCTACTTCATCTTGATGTAGAAGCGTTCTTTCAAGAAAAAAAAAGAAAAAAAAAACATTTGGTAATGATTGACATAATGTAGAATTTGTCAAAGATGATGCATAGACAAATTCTACATAATGTCTATCATTACCAAATGTTCTTTTTATTCTCTAGGTGACTGGTTGGAAAAAGGAAAAGCTTCATGTTGAATGATATCAATATAGCTCTAAGAATCATAGCATGATGTATTTTACAAGTTAGATGTACAGACGTTTTCTTGCAAAACATTTTTCGAATTTTTTTTCTAGATGGTTTGACTTAAAGTTTGTTCTTATTTGCACCCCTTGTTTGTTAACTATCTTTTATGCTTTTTGTCTTTCGCCGCGCTTCCGCGGCGAAAGGCAATCAGACCGATATTAGATTTCTGTCCGTCTGTCCGTCCGTCCGTCCGTCCGGGTCGACCATGCCATACCGTGCTAGCGAGATATTCTACCCTGTAGATTCGACGGTATGTAACGTTATGACATACGTATCGGCCTACCATGAATGTGCTGCTTGGTTTGCGGTCCATGCCATATCGTGCTAGCGAGATATTCTACCCTGCAGATTCGACGGTATGTAACGTTATGACATACGTATCGGCCTACCATGAATGTGCTGCTTGGTTTCTGTATGGCTTATAAGCAGGAATTTGCAGAGACGGATGTGAACGGTGAGGATTTCTTCGTAAGATTGTATACAATTTATAAACTAACATGTTCGCTGTTTGGTTATAATAAAACAGACATTGTAGAGAACAGTTTGACATGTCATTTACTTTGTTTTATGGAAAATCACCGCTACAAAATCTAGAATTGTGTAAGATGCGTGCGCCGCATCTGACATGGTGTGGGAGGGGGGCGTATTCGGAAATTTCTTACTCTAAGAAATTTCAGGCTATTTTCGTGTAACAAACTTCTTTCAGCAAAATAGTAGCCCTCGGATGCGTTGAAAATAGAATTACCCACATTTAATTTATAATTTCGAAAGGGAAGATTCTGACCGAGCTCGACGGAGTGAGTCTGACGCGTGACGTCACGACTCCGTCAAGTAAAAGCATAATTGCGTTACTAAAAGAAACGAAACGTTCCATTAAACATACCACGGACCTGTTTTAGTTTAAAATATCTACCTTTCACATGATCTTGCCATTAAAAAAAACATTTCCATTACTGTATATGCCATGTTAATATTTTATGTTCAGTTGTTTATGGTGACAATACTTTGTTTGTTCTTGCAGAAATTCAGGACACATCTACTGATAAATTTGATTACTACAGTGCACTTTCATAAAACCCTGTTGTACTGTAACAGAGCCGTTCTTAACAGCGAAACAATCCGAATAAAGTTAACATCATTCATGCAGTTGTGTTATTATACAGTTCAAGTAAAATATACTCTGTGAGAACCACTACCTTACTAAACAGTTATATAACCTAGCACTTGACCAAACTGTGCCAGAGCTGCCAACGTTGCAGACTTGGCACCCACGCTTGACCAAACTATGCCAAACAATTTTACCTACACAATATAAGTAAGCGAAAGACTAGCTTTTTTCAGAAGCTCTTGTTTAGAGTTATACAGTCATTATAACTCCACCAACTCACAAGTTAGCTGTTCAGACTTCTAGTTTATACCTGACGTTTTTTGTTAACTGTTATTTCTTAAAATCATTCCTAGAATTATCATTTGCTGGTCGACCTTTTATGTTAAAACCAGCTTTTTTGTAATTTTTGTTTCTTTATGAGAATCATTAGAACTTGATGGTGAATATTATAACTTAGATGGGCATACTTTTTATTGTTTAAACCCGGTATTTTGTATCAACATTTTGTTTTGTTTCTTAGAACCATTAGAGCATACAAGTCCTATTAGATGGTCAGGATTTTTGTAGTACTAGTTCATATTTGACTTTTGTTGGTAGCTAGTGATGAGTACTAGTATTATAAGTCAGATTGTCAGATAATTTCTTGTTTAAACCTGGTGTTTTTGTCAACTACACGTATTTTGTTTCGTAGACTCATTAGGGCATAGCTGGTGATGAATACTAAAAGTTTGATATTCAGACTTTTTCTTATCTATATGTACTAGTAACCTTATTTTTAACCTTTTGTTGGTTTCCTAGAATCCATAATTTAAACTTTAACCAAATTAGATGTTGGAAGTTAAGACCTTTTCTTGTTTCTTTAGATCTTACCTTTAATTAACTAATTTGTTTATTTCTTAGAACGATTAATACTCGACCAGATGAAAAGTTTGATGTTCAGACTTTTTTTGTGAACAACATACCTTTTATTCTTTCATGTAAACTATTATTTCCGTTTGGACTGTATATTGTTATGTCATGTCTTTGCAACATATAGTTCTCCTTTCCAGTAGCACAGAGTACTAAATGTTGTCAAGACAGGCTTAAAACAGTGAAACAATTAATCCCACGACAACGGCTACACTAGTACATCATGAGTTAGCCTGTGTTTACACAATCACTCGCTGGTTGGGGTTAATGACCCCCCCCCCCCCCCCCCGAGAATTCCCTAGAGCGGCGGCAATCGTAAGGCCGGCCGCTAGGGGCGCGATTTTAGCCAGCGGCTACATCGTGAGTGTCCCCAAGGGCCCGGAAATAACTTATCGGTACTCTCCAAGCAGAGGTTGAGTCGCGTAGATATAGTAGTAGTCGGAAAAATTACACCGGCGCTCCTCGTAAGACTCAACCTCTGCTTGGAGAGTAACTTATCGGTACTGAAAAGACGATTCTCTTTACGTCCTTTGTAGTTTGGTGTCTTATATACCATAAATTGTACTTTTCGTTCCCGAAAGTTGCCGGGTGGCCGAAATTTGGAAATTTGGCGTAGGGTGCTGTTTTTTTTTTATTTACCTTGGCCAAGAAGGTTATGTTTTCGGTAGCAAAGTTTGTGTTACGAGTGTGTGTATGTGTGTGTAGATCGATGACCAGCATAACTCTAGAATGCCTGAATGCCTGGATTGTTTTGATATTCGGCATGTAGGTAGGTCTTGATGAGACCTGGAAACGATTAGATTTTGGGGCCTCTAGCGGCTTGTTACGGTACTGCAGCAGAACTTCATGGTATGAAAGATTACCACGGCTTCAGAGAGCTTCATCTGCCCCGAAGGTGTTGTTACACTCTCCTCAACCAGTGCTAGGGGGCCCCAAACACACACCACGTCTTGCTTACATCACAAGCTATCTGCCACCAAAAAAATCAAGACCATAGCATGTCCAGGTCAAAATATACACACACAAAACGGAAGTTCTGCTGCAGGACCACATTTACTAGATACAAAATCGACCTAGAACTTTATCTTCTCCCATACCAAATATCATCGAAATCCAGAAGTTCTTGAGTTATCATGTTAGGCTGACCAGAAAAATCCGAAAACACAAACACAAAGACACCCGAAACAATGTCTCAATTTTTCATAGAGATAATGATTCCTAGAAGCCTTACCTGGTGCCTTGTTAGTCCTGGCCTGCACCTGTGCTGTGTAGTTTCCGTCGTCCACGTGGAACAGAAGGTACTCTCCCAGCCCGTTGAATGTGTAGCCTTTCCCGTCCAGTGTGATGATGTGTGGGTCACCCCAGAACCATCCTAGGTGATGGGAGTACAACAATGAAGTCTTACTTTAAAATTTTACCATGTCTAAACACTGGTAATCTTAGAATTGAAAGGGTCTTGTTTTAACTTTAAGATTTCTACCATGTCTCAACTGGTAATCTTAGAATTGGAAAGGCACCGGAATTTTTGTAAAAATTTGAATAACTTCCAATTGGATTGTGTGTGATTCTAAACGATATTTTATGAACAGGGAGGAGGGGCACAGTCACGTTTGAAGCTATGTTGTCCTTGCTACAACAACACCATGCCCCATGGAATAGAAGAGTTCATTAGGTTATGACAGAGGAAACTACAAGCAGCCAAAAAGTCTGTGTTGATATTACTCTATTGGTAAGTATGAATATTTTGTTTACTTCTCCATGGCGGCCTGTACCCCCAGCAGCGGTTGGTCGGCCGTCTGTACCGGAAGAGGTGGCAGTAAGAGTAGGACTCCTGACAGCACTTCCGCTGGGCAACCAGGTCATCGTTCCAATTCTGTGTGCAGAAATATGTTCATGGCAGTTTTGTAATGTTGTTCTTGTTTCTATGGCTGGTGTACACTCAGGTACAAATTATTCAGAACAGTACAATTTTGTCGGGCAGTTCTGAAAGACGCCATAATAAGTGCAACCGACTTCGTGACTTATAAAACAAAACAATCAATAGCAACATTTCTTGTTGATTGGAAATCCATTGGGATTTTCCCGCGCAGGTTCGAATCCTGACGACAACGCCACTGTTAGGTTCGCAATCAAGTTCACAAGACACATGATCTAAATTTTAGATATAGTCCATTCTATTCTTCTTCTCTCGTCACACTACCCCAACAGGCAAACTCCCTCCAGAAGTGTCCCATCTTACCCTTGCCCATTCCACATACTCAACACACAACACTCACCACGATGACGTGTCCGGCGTTGCTGCCGTACCTGATGAGGAAACCTCCGGTACGGAACCAGGAGAAGTAGTACTGCCAGCCGGACCACCAGCTGTAGAACCAGCGGCGGATGTAGTACCAGCGGTACTGCGTGTAGCAGCACTTCTGCCGCAGGCCGAACCGGTTCGAGAGGGTTTGCCAGCAATCGTTCCCAATGTAGAAGTATCTGTAGCATGAAGTACATAACTAAGGATCAAAAGACAAGGCTTAGGTCCCAATAGGAAAAAGGGGCCCAGTGGGACACCTTGAGGCTCACGGGGTATTTTCGTGCCTGGCACTGGGTTGAATTTCAGTCAGACTTAAAATGAACCCGGGACCCGGTAACAAATAGACGCTGTTGCCTACCCATGGGGGAACGCTGAGGGGTACCCCCGGTATCTAACAGTCCACAGTGACAAATTTGTGGCTTTGGAGCCCGGTCGGGGCTACATTCCTAACGGGCACCTAAGCCTAAGCAAGGAGGTTAAAAATGTGATTTTTAACCTCCTTGGCCTAAGCAAGAAAAAACAGAGTTTCATGATACCTTCATAAGATAATAGCAGACAAATATAAAATCACAAACTACTAAAGAGTAAAACTATTTGGATCATGGAGGATGATGGTACATTTCAAATATAGAGGCGGTAAATGGGCTCTGAAAAAAATTCTGTTTGCTGATCTTTGGTTGTTGTAACGATCCCCACCTGTCATCCCACCACGCCTGCTGCCGGCTGCACGGACACGGAGTCAGGCGGGAGTACCCCCAGTGGTACCAGGCCGGGGTTGTGCTGTGGTACCAGCGGCGGCAGTAGATTGTCGGCGGGATGGAACCATCGGAGTCCTCCAAACGGTAGATAGACACGCCTGTCTCACCTGAAAATGACGCGAAGATCACAATCTAACACATGTGGAATTGAACCTTTAAAACCAATTGGCAGTGTCTCCAGCAGCCTTCTTTATGTAAAAATGCCCCAGAAATTACTTCTGGCTTTACTGACACGTGACCTATGAGTCAGACGTGTCAGAAATCCTATTGGATGGATGGGGTACCGGTTAGTATAGTCCTGTTTTTGTAACGACATTTGCATAAAGAAATTGGGTCAAACATAGAAAATGTAGAAGGTATAACTTCAGTTCAAAATGTATTCTTTTACACTTACCTGTGTTACCAGGAACCTCATCAATACTCCGCATGTTCAGTGTGCCGGATTTGGGTACGTTGTAGAAATGTTCTCGGTAGCCCCACGACCAGTAATAGTAGTAGTAGCTGTTGGGTTGATAATGAAGCTTGCCGTTACTATAATTCATTTTGTTAAGTAAAATGTGTATTTCACCAGCGTTCCAAAAGAAAACTTTGCAAGGAACAAAGAAGACTAACTGGGCAGAATAAAATACGTATTCATCGTAAGCTTCCCTGACTCACTTGTAGAAGTACGAGTCCCCAGCCCCGTACCCGGCTACAGGAAGGCCCCTCAGATTGGCGTAATAACGGTAGTAGTGCCACTGCACATCTAGGATGTAAAGAGAAGTTACCAAGCAACCGGTCGACCGACCAACAGACAGACAGACAGACAGCTCATACAGCCAAAAAGTAATTTCAAATTTTCAACATTCTTGACAATAATCTAGAAAGCTTATACATGTATAATACTGTGTGATAACAGTTACAGTCTACCTCCAATTTGAAGGAACTTCTAGAATTTACCAAAAGGTTAGGGGAATCATGGCGCATTCTGTTTTGGAGCCCTCTAGCAATAGTTGCCGGTGTTGCATAGGAACAATCTAGACAGTTTTTCCCGACACCGCCAACATCTGCGTATAAGAAACCTACAGATGAAGTGTACTTTATATCGCTACTATATTGATAGAAACGTTATCAAAGTACATGTATGTACTTACCAGGATAGACCCATTTGATGCCGTTCTTGGGGTAAACAAACTTCGCAAACGAGTAGATGCCGTCAGTGATGAGGATGGCTTGGAAGGAGTTCACCTAAAACACATCATTTTAGATAATCATTGCATTTCGTATCTCAACACAACGTATTGAATATCTATGATAGAACTAAATAAAAGTGCCTGATGGCCTAAGCGTTTCCGGTGGCAACTTTGCAGATGATCCTACAGAAAAACATCTTCCAAACTATCTGGAAGAAAAATTAGTTTCTGAACATCACTACAATCCAGTTTGATTTTGGAAACTAGATTAGGACTAATATAGGCTGAAGCCAGAGTATAGTGAGGACATTATGTATATGCCATTTCGTATTCCACATACTTGACGTTTCGGTCAACCCACCTCGAGTTCCGTGAGATCTCTGTTACAGTAGTAGTAACTGTACCACCATCTGGTGTAGTACGACCGACACCCAACATAGGGAGGCAGACGGATCCACGTCACAACCAGGACCCAGTTAGCCTGGAAGTCTGCTCAAGGTTACAGGGAAAATACAGAATGTCATAGACGCTCAACAAATGCTGGACAGCATAGAGGTTTTGCTACAAGAAACACTGAGGGCTCATTACTCCAACAAGCGGTGAGGAACGCCGAAGGAACTCTAAGGCTTCACGGAAGAAACGTCAATGTTTTGCTCAAAAGAATTTTGAGATTTCTCCGAAGTATCGTATACATAGGACGTTATGAAAGACAATGTAGACGCTTTACTAGTTCTAAGGATGATTGTTGATATTCTTACCCGAAGGAACGTTGGTATTTGGAGTGTTCCGGGCATCTTCACTGGCACGGGACAAGATGGTAGATGTGTCGTTCTTACCATCACCTTCTTTGTACACCTGGTAGTAGATGTGGGACTTCAGCGTCTCCTCTTCAAAACGACTGAAACGGACATAAAATGAGATGTTAAGATTGTTTGATAAGAGCAACGATGAATTGAACCGATTTGAACGTGGTCAAGGAAACAGGCTGCAAACATGGACCGCGAACCAAAAGTGCAAAAAATCATCCCGGGCCCTAACCTACCCGGCCGGGCCCCTTTGTGGAAATGTGCCGTTAGCTTTAAACGAATTTGTCCAATTCCTTACCTGAAGGAAGAAGGGTCCGAGTATGCCCAGAAGGCTGCGATCATGGACCGGTAACGCATGTACCAGGCGGAACCAAACTTGGTCGGCCAGCTGTTCCTGTAGCTCCGGTCGAACTGGATCACGCCGTTGTCGCAGATCTTAAAGACAGATTGACAGATAGTTTTGTGTCAAATCGCGTTTAAGGTACGGTGACGAAACCTTGACCAGGCCGGTGATGACGTATGAAATGATGGGACAGGATGGGACAGACTTATTCCTACAACTAAAAAGTACGGAAAGGAAAAATTCCATGAACAAAATCTTTGGTATGTCGTGTGTATGAGTATACTAGTACTCACGTAAAGCCGATGGTGCCTTCGGTTGAAGAAAGGGAAGCCTTCTGGCGAGATGTACTGGTAAACGCAGCGGGACCAGTACCAGGTCCTGTCCACGTACTCAAAGTCTCTTTGCGATGGGCCAAATGGATACAGGCTGTCGTCCACAACTGTAGGATAATCATAACGTATATTCAGTGTAAACGTCGTAAACTTTACCACTACTGATATTTTGTCTGTTATTCTACATCATTTTGTTTACAGTAATAAAACGTCATGATGGTTTGAGAAGCCTACATGCGAGAGGACCCACAAATGATCAACCTCTTTACTTCTACCAACCTCAACCAGTCCCATTTGGTACTACAAAATGTACTTCATTAGATCTATTATATTTGCAAGATTTCATTAGGTATGAACATTTGAGAAATGAGGTGCTTATGAGTCAACGTTTGAACCATACCAATGCACCCTGTTCCGTCGATCCTCCCATCCCCGTCATGCCCCTCGTCACACTGACAGGTCGCCCCCGTTTGGGGTGCGGGATTGTCCACACAGGTGGCGTAGAACGCGCAGAAACTGGCGCTGTTTTTGCATCCGTCGATATCTATGGAAAACAAAATTGCAAATAGAGGACATTAGATCTATACAAAAGAAAGTTACCTAATGCATCAATTTGCAGACAGGCCACGCAACAATGTTTCTCTGTCCAACTTTCTATAACTAGCATATTGTGGTCTCCAAAAGAGTGTATATATCCTTGCATTCATCCCTATCATTATAGTAAACGGATCCCTATTTGCAATATGGCAATCTGTCTATTAGATTATCAATCAATGAGGGTCAATCTGTCTATGAGATTATCACACAATGATACAATCAAACAGTTTTACACCATTCTCCTACGCAGAGAATCCAACGGCGCTAGCCAACCGCCTATTGTCTGCTATCTCAACCGTCACCATCAGTTTATGTGGGCGTCGTCACAAATCAGCTGTAAGCCAATCAGAGAATAGGCCTTTCCGTTTTCAAAAGGAATCTCGCAAAGGCCGCTCATCAATATGTATAAGCAGGGCGGTTAGGAACTGATCGTGACGGTTGAGATAGCAGAGTACAGAAAGTGGCGGTTTTGCTAGCGCCGTTGGATGTCTCTGCGTGTGAGGATGTTTCAGACCAGCTGTAACGATCTGCATTGCGCATGTACAAGTTGTGAAAGCTGACCTCTGCACCCTGTCCCGTCCCTTCTCCCGTCACCCTCCAGTCCAGGCCCGCATGCGCAGTTGGCGTCGGTGATTCCGGGACCGGAAATGTCTGTACACGTGGCGTTCTGTACACAGGGGTTGTACGTCTCGCTGCACCCATCCACTATGTAAGGGGACGCGTTAAAAGGGTTAGTCGCAATTATCATTAATGTTAACGTACCTGTACAATGATATTTGGGATCGTCTTTTTTTACATAGTCATTTACGAGAAAATGCATTGCAATTGTATGTGTCATATTTATAAGAATAGATTAATATGTGTATTCATTATCACTGTGTATAGAAAATGCAAAATCACAAAACAGATCCGATATATATGTATTCGAAAGGGATCCTATATATTCACAGGTTTATACGTTACCTTCTGGTGGGGTAGTTGAGACCGTTGTGGTTACTGTCGTTGTCTCCTCACAGACACATTCGTCCGAGTCGGTTGTGGGGTATCCATGTGCATCTGTTGGGTATGCATGTGCGTTTGTTGTTGGGTATGCATGTGCGTCCGTTGTTGGGTATGCATGTGCGTCTGTTGTTTGGTACGCCTGTGCACCTGTTGTTTCGTATGACTGTGCATCTGTTGTTTCGTATGCCTGTGCACCTGTTGTTTGGTACGCCTGTGCACCTGTTGTTCCGTATGCCTGTGCACCTGTTGTTTCGTATGACTGTGCATCTGTTGTTTCGTATTCCTGTGTATCCGTTTGGTATGCCTGTGTATCCGTTTGGTAAGCCTGTGTATCCGTTTGGTATGCCTGTGTATCCGTTTGGTATGCCTGTGTATCCGTTTGGTATGCCTGTGTATCCGTTTGGTATGCCTGTGTATCCGTTTGGTATGCCTGTGTATCCGTTTGGTATGCCTGTGTATCCGTTTGGTATGCCTGTGTATCCGTTTCGTATTCCTGTGTATCCGTTTGGTATGCCTGTGTATCCGTTTGGTAAGCCTGTGTATCCGTTTGGTATGCCTGTGTATCCGTTTGGTATGCCTGTGTATCCGTTTGGTAAGCCTGTGTATCCGTTTGGTATGCCTGTGTATCTGTTTGGTATGCCTGTGCAACTGTAGTGTATTGAACTGTACGTCGATAGGGAATCCACCGGGTTTCCAAAAACGGGTGTGATAAAAAAAGAAAAAAAGACTTATTAAGGGTAATGTAAACACTACCAGTATGTTAAAAACTTCAAACAAGCAGGTACGTGTTGATATTCACACTCACGACAAGCATTTTTTTTTCTCTGTGACCAGTGTTCCATTGTTGCTCAGTTTGTCGGCTTTACAAGTCACATAGATCGCATGTAGTATTCATTTTTCAGGCGACTCGACCTGGGGTCACACCTGCGTATATATTTAAGTCCGCATGAGGCACGCGTGGGAGTGTTTGCCTTCACCAGGCTCCACAGGTCGTTGTAAAAATAATAGAAATTGGACAAACGTTAACAGGTAACATGCCAGACGAGTTAGCTGGGTCGCTAACCATACTTCTCGGTCAGGTAACTAATCTGGCATGTTATGTATCTATATTTGTCCAATTTTTACTATTTCTCCCGCGACCTGTGGAGCCTGGTAGAGACTAGGAGCTTCATACGCACCTCAAACGGACTCGAATATATACGCATGTGTGACCCCACCTTAAGATACTTTATTTTCCATGCGTACACCTAATGCACAAACTATATAGTAACGTTATGTATATAATCATATTCTTTAAAAAATTAAAGTATTCATATCTTTAAAAGCGTCATAGTCATAATGTTATGAATTACCGTGAACGCTTGTATCTTCGGAATTAATAGACTGCTTCATTTCTCAACTTGCTTTCTTTCAAACACGTTCTGCCTCTTACGATCACAAAAGTACAATTTCTGTACTGTACGATACCTTGTCTCTTTTTGCGACGCTTGCCAGTGGCACCAGACGGACAGACACAAGCTGTAAATATAAATCTATCATGTATGAGGGAAAACAAACCTCTTCAGTCTACAGAAAAGTGAATGTTTTTAAGTCGTACTACTAGATAAGTATGTCTATCAGAAGTCCGTGTAGTTAACTATCTATCTATATATGATCTGTACAATCTTCTTAGGACACACTGACTCAACTTAATGGATAACATCCTCTGGAGATCACAAGACTAATGCGCGAGGGCGAAGAAATAAAATTCCAGCAAAAAAGCATTGGGTCACATGTGGCCATTTTTTAGCCTAGGTACCATCCGGATTTTAGTTCGCTGCTATTATATGTTCGCTTCTGCTACCCGTCTGGGGACCTGCACATTAAAACCTTTTGGTGGTAATGTCAGTGAGCGCTCATTCGAAGATAACAGGACCGCAGGCGGACAGAGGGCGTTTCGGGGGTTGGAACACCTGTTCGAACAAGCCCTTGAACCTCAATTCGCTCATGTGCGCCCTCGTCCAGATTTTGAACGATTCCAGACGTTAATGTGGTCAGGGTTCCCAGACGAAACAGCAGAGAAGAGATTGTACAATAGTGTTTGATAAATGTCAGAGCGAGAAGCGACTGTATATAGATAGCTATAGCGTATAATAAACGCCGCAGCGAACTACTTTTCGGATGGTACCAAGGCTACATTTTTTAGAACAGGATCTAGGAGAAGATCCTCCATATGTCCTCCATAAAATTAGGTCAGTGTGGCTTATGCCAGTGTATCACACCTAGCGTTGATACCCGAAAAAGTCCTAGCTGTTACGAATGATGAATCAATGAACGTGTTTGCACCGAATTCTTTCATCGTTTTGAAAACGAAGAAACTGTTTTGCGTTTTCTCCAGCTGCTATTTATGGCACATCATCAGTGAACCAAACAGGTAGTGAGAACTTACTCCGTGCACGTCTTAACTGTCTACATGACAGCCAATACTGTCAACATAAAGTGATCATGTTTCCTGCGCGCCTGGCCACCGGTTGCGCAAAGGACTTTCATTTTCGTGTCGTCGTTTCTAGACCTTTGTGTGTGACTTTATAAAACGTTTGCGGTGCCAATGACGTTGAACTTTTGAAAATTCTGACTAAAAAGAGAAAAGCTTTTAATTTCGTTTAAAAACTCAGTGTCAAAGTGAAAATAAACATGGGTACGCTTCTGAGACAATAAATAGAATAATTAGGTTAAGTCAAGGTACACGCCAATCATTACGGTAATGCTAACAAGCAAATTCGAAGCATTTAGCAATGTAGTTACAACGTAATGAATTATATCCGACATGCCCTTAATGTAGGTTTTGTGGTTTAAGTGGGGAGCTTGTAATCTCCACCAGACTCCGCTCTGGTCGAATAGAAATATGGGACTTCGGCCAAGTTAGGAATAAAAGCCTAGTAGGAGATACGTAGGAGTGAACTGATGTTGTGTATTGAGAAGGCTTGGAAACTGCCCAACAACGTGAGAAAAACACCCTGTCTTGGTCGCTAGCTTATGTGAGAATCCGAGGGACTGCAATCTACCAACTTGAAGGCATTATACTGTGCTACGGGGACCTCAAACCTCCATGGAATATTTTTTGCTTTTTTGTGGATGGTATGTATGTTTATAGTTGGTAATCCCCCAAAACCATATGCGAATATCGCAAAGGGGACATCAACTATAGTTGCGAAAATCGCAGACAGTAACCACTCATTTTCCAGGACAGGCAATATGTCATACATATTAGGTAAAACCGCAACTGTATGCTTTGTCATAATATCACATACGAGAAAACCAAGGAACCAACGTGCATCGTAGGACGACTGTGTACAGGCACACCAAACCATATATCAATATCGCAAACGGGAACAAAATATAGGTGCGAAAACCACAGACAGTAACCACTCATTTTCCAAGACAGGCATAATGTTCTACATACTGGGTAAAATCGCAACTGTATGCTTTGTCATAATATGACATATGACAAATACACTAATGCAATACAAGAAATACAATACAGGATACAAACACATCATCAACACAACCAAAAGGACATGAAATATCCGACAACCAATACCTAGCTTTAGGATACGGGGACAAGTTGATGCCAAATATATAATAATGCAAGTACTTACCAACACAACATCAGCATAAGCCACGCGGAGCACAAAATCTAACAGCGCAAACGAAGTATAACACACCAGGTCCCCAAAGGCACAAGTGGCTAAATACAAAGTTATTTATCATATTCAAATTGTCCAGCATCGGGAAACAGTCGCCCAGCATCGGGAAACAGTTGCTTTAACGTTTAAGGAGTTAACTGTTACATTACCTTAACCAGTTGCTATACGCAACAACTGTTCAGATAAGGGATAACCTAACACATCCACATATTAGATATGTAATACATCCAATTACATACTAACGAAACTTCCGCGTTACGCATGGCGCACCACAAAACATCTAACAACACAAACGAAATATAACACACTGTGTCCCCAAACGCACAAGTACATACATGCAATTTAATTAGTTCGCACCCGTTAGGAATAGAGAAAGGAAGATACAAAAAGCTACCTGTTCAAGAAAGAATTTGTAAGCAGTGCACAGCGAATGCAGTGGAAAATGAAACACATTTTATTTGTGAATGCCCCCAATTCGAAGCCGAAAGAAAAAGGCTATTTGATAGAGTGACCGAAATCACACCAACATTTTCATTGTTAAAAACGCCACAAAAGATTCTCTTCCTATTAACATCAAGGGATCAATCTATTATAGAACACATGGGGCATTTCATTTTCAAATGTCTTCAAGAAAGAAGTCAAACCCTGTAATAGTTACGTAGACTTAGTACCCTATGTATCGTATGTATATTCATCCACTTAATATAACGTTATGTATGTTAGAATTTAGTTTATCTACATGTATTCAGACCACATTCATTCATCTCATGTATCTCATGTTTCTTTTCTTGCAATGAGCCCAATGGGCATGAATTTGCAATAAACTTTATTACCACAATCAAAATTGTCGGCCTCCCAAAACAGATGTTCTAGAATGTTGGGCTGGGCAAACAGCGGCACTAATGTGCCAACTGTTACAAATATTCCAAACAGTCCTAAGCAGACATAAATAAAACTATTGGGGGTTCCCCAAACAGCTGTCACCTCACTATCTGCTTGCAGCTAAGCCCATTAACAAACACATAAAGCATGATGCCTGTACCAATATATCTCAAATATAGGGGTGATTTCTGATATTATTACATCGATTATAACGACAGATACGGCTCCCAAAATCTCATCAATTCGAGCTTTCATCACACCCCACCAACACAACAAGTATGAAACCAATCCATCCATCCATTCTTGAGTAATCTTGTACACAGACAGAGACACATAACAGAAAATATAACCTCCATTCCATGACATTTCATGGAGGTAATTATAGTAGACTCTGGTCAGGCAAAAGTTCCCTTACATTTGGCATACCTAGTCTCCAGGCAGATCTACCAGTGGCAAAAGGAGTTTAGCTGGCCAGGGAGTGTTTTGGGCGACGGGGCCTCAGAGCACTCGTTGGCCGGGTAAACTCCTTATGCCGTCGGTAGATCTGCCTGGCATACCAAGGATGGAAAGGTGCAACCTACCAAGGCGGTTTAAGACTCTAATTGGATGTACGTAATGATAAAAAAGACTCACGGGAATCAGTTGTGGTGTAGTCAGCCTGTGTGCTCCACTGCTGTTGACCAGCTTGTGTGTTCCACTCGGTGACCGCAGCATGAGTTGCCGCTCCGGCGGTAACACTAGTATCCCACTGACGGCGTGTACTAGTAGTATCCCACGGACGGCGTGTACTAGCAGTATCCCACGGACGGCGAGTGGTATCCCACTGACGGCGTGTACTAGTAGTACCCCACGGACGGCGTGTGGTGTCCCACTGACGGCGTGTAGTATCCCACTGACGGCGTGTACTAGTAGTAGTATCCCGCGGAGAGCGTGTGGTGTCCCACTGACGGCGTGTACTAGTAGTAGTATCCCGCGGAGAGCGTGTGGTGTCCCACTGACGGCGTGTACTAGTAGTATCCCACGGATGGCGTGTAGTAGTAGTATCCCACGGACGGCGTGTACTAGTAGTATCCCACTGGCGGCGTGTGGTATCCCACTGACGGCGTGTATTAGCCGACTGTGTCGTCCAGCCATAGTTGCTGTCCGTAGTGGCGGGACGACGTGTGGTATAACCCTGTGTCGTCCAGCCATGGACACTTCCAGGCCCCAAGAAAACCAACAACAAAACCACAGCACGCAAAACGGCAGCCCTTTCCACAGACATGTTGGCACGTCAGGAGACAAGTGTGCCCAGGTAAAACTGTTTGCCGTTCTGTGCTTTTCCAGGTAAGGGTTTCGGTCTTAGAGTCGGTCTGTGCTTGAAGTTGAGGTCATCAACACCAACCCCTTGTCAGCTCCACCCCTTTGTTGTCCCAACAGGTGCCCTCCTAGTCTGGAGAATAAGAAAGGTGAAATGTTTACTAAAGGTGAAAAGTCTTTTAAAAAATGAGGTCGAATGATTGAAAAGAGCACGTCTGTTGACAGTCACCAAAAGATTGGAAGATTGCTAACGCTGTAAGCCAGTGTCATTGCACCCGCCTTTACATATAGTGGAACTGTGTTGATGCCATTGACACCCCAACAAGGCTGAGTGCGTCAACCTGGAATGTTGCATAAACAACAGAAGGGATACGGAGAGGGCCCGAAACCATGTTGTCAAGCAGACGAGCTAGCTAGGGGCTACGTGCAAGTTTCATTTCTATACACAGACCTTTCCCGTAGGGGCTGGGGGAACGTGGGGGTGGGGGGTTCTATTCAGTCCCGCCCGTAGACTAGTCTGGGTACCATCCGATTTCTACTAGGGCCCTAAAATGTTAGGACAGCGAGTGCAAGGAGCCCCGGTAGAAATCAAAAGATACCCAGGCTACCCATAGACATCCTTACGTGTTTTATTGTATTGAAATTTGTTTCAATTTTGTGACGAGGAACCTCCTTATATCATAGATCCCATTCTGCTACGAGTCAAGTTGACAGGAAGTTGCTGTACATATCCATCCTGCGCCCTTCTTTTGAAGTTATTTTGAGAGTTATACAGCTCTTGAAGTGTGTCAAAAAGAAACAGTTTTTTTTAAACATGCCGCTTTACATGTGCGCTTTGGTGGATAGTCACTGATATTAAAAATTTGATTTGATACCATTTCCCTTCCTTCATGTATCAATAAGAGTCAACGAATTTTGCAATAGTTAATACTAACACTAATAGTCTATACTGGCTGATGACTGGATTGCCAGAGATGGAGATCCTCTATGGACAGATAGACTGCCCCTATGGACACTAGATATAGGACTGAGTGAGCGAATTAAATACTGGCATAATGTGTGGGCGTTTTCTTCTTACAGGATGCAACCAAGCATCAAATCCTCTGACTGCTAACATCACCAGACTATGTTTGTGCCTCGGAGGTAAAGATCATGCGGATTAACATCGTTCCGGAGGAAGTGACACAGAGGTCATCGGCAGGGGAACAGGTGGATGTTTGCCAACTGGGATGGCTCCACGGTCGGATGGAGGAAAACAAAACACCGTCAGTTCGGTAGGCTTGTCAAAATAGCAAAACAGAACACTGAACTAGACAAACACCAAGGGTACAATTACTAGTATTGAGGAATAGAGAGACCCCCTCCTAGAGCTGTAGAGGGTAGAACCTTCAAGCAGATGTCCGTAGGGGAAAGCTTACATTGTTGTTTCCCAACTGCCCCACTCTTGCTAAATGCTTATGAATTATCATAGTGTAGTGATTCTTGGAGGGTTCTGGCTAACGTCACATTTCTACACCGGGGCCCAGTCGGACTGTTTGTGGAAACGAAAATAGAAATGTATACGTAAAAGTACACACAAATAATGCCCACAGCTATTTTCTTTACGTGTTGTGTAGTTTGGTGTCTTTTATATCATATTTTTCGTTCCCGACAGCTGCCCGGCCGGGCCCCATTTTAGTAATGTGAAGTACACCTTTACTGGATACCAATATCAGACCATAACGTGGGATAAAGGCTTTCTTCCATCACGTTTGGGAATTCATAAAAGTTGACAGAAACATATTGCACAAGTCTGGCTTTTTAATGAAGTTCCACAAATGCATTTTGTTGTGTCGAGGTAAACGAGGAAGCGATATAAAAACTCTTCAAAATGTAGTACAAGACAGCAGGATACGTCTAACATTCTTTCACGCTTTTATCTCTTCGAAACTTGGGAAGACAGGCATACATGAAAGATGAGGAAGGGGACTGACACTCTTGTGTAACTATTGCACTTGAATTCAGCTATCGGAATAATTATTTCAAAATCTAAGATTGCCAAGGTGTGCCTGCTCATTTCTACGTACATTTTGTTGTATCGAGTTAAACGAGGAAGCGATATATAAAACTCTTCAACATGTGAAACAAGATAGGGTACGTCCAACATTCTTTCACGATTTTATCTCTTCAAAACTTGGGAAGGCCGTTGTACATGAAAATTGAGAAAGGGGACTGACACTCTTGTGTAAATATTGCACTTGAATTCAGCTGTCGGAATTCTTTCAAAACCTAAGATTGCCGAGGTGTGCCAGCCCTTCCTACATGACAAAACGTATGAAGAGACAGAAAAGCAAACTTGGCAGACAGTCAACAGTAAGCGGAGGTTGCGGCATGAAAACAACCAGGATAGATTATACACTATACAATCAATCACAGCGGTGTTTACTGGCCTGTCCGTCACTACATGTCTAACCGATAAGGTGACACGTTTGATGAGATAGTAGGGACCAGCAGTTTCAAAGAAGCTATACACCTTTGTACGCGTCTTGATAGTCTAGTATTGTTACAATTCGGGTGCAAAGTAACACGAATGGCATACTTTGTTGTCTAGAGCGAGTTGGTGCCCAGGCAATAGAAAACTACATTCACGGAGCTGAATCAAACATACGATATGAATAGACTATTGAGAAGTCTACAAAACGCTTCAGTGACAACGCTTCGGCAGAAAATAATGGGTCTATTTTACCATCCCAGTTGTTTTGGGTGATTAGTGGGATCGGAATCCTCCTTTTTGTACTACACATGTACTAGAATTCAAATTTGGTTCCAAATTCTTTTACAGTGCGCTGATTTTGGTCTCAGCATTGAAAGCCTCATTGAAAACCAAAGCCTTGTCGTTCCAGCTCGTTTGTAGCGAGAAAAACACGTTTACAACAGCCATTGTTATTTTGAGGATCGTTATTTCCGGGTGGTGGCATTTTGACTTGAGCTTCTTGTAACGTTACCTGTGACCATTACCTTCAATAGATCATGCCGGGGTGTGGTTTTAAGTGTAATTTACCACTTCTTAACAAGAGAACAGATTACCAAGTAAGTTTGAAAAACAAAACGAACTTTTGCGATCGGGTATGTATAAGTTAAAGTTGACAGAAACGTTTTGCGCAGATCTGGTTTTTAAGTTCCACGTCTTCCCATCATATACATGTATTGATTAACAACAAGTATACATAACATCTGCAACCCCATGTTGTTGTATCGAGGTAAACGAGTAAGTGATCTGATGATATATAAAACTCTTCAACATGTAAAACAAGACAGCATGCAGGATACGTCTAACATTCTTTCACGCGTTTATCTCCTTGGAACTTGGGAAGGCAGGTAGACATGAAAGATTAGAAAGGGGCTGGGCACTCTTGTGTAAATATTGCACTTGAATTCAGCTGTCGGGATTCTTTCAAAATCCAAGATGCCCCAGGTGTGCCAGCTCCTTCCTACGTGACAAAACTTATGAAGAAACAGAAAAATAAACTTGGCAGACAGTCAACAGTAAGCAGAGGTTGGGGCACGAAAACACCCTGACCAAATTAGACATTTTACAATCAATCAAAATGGTGAGTTTACTAGCCTGTCCGTCTCCCCATGTCTAACTGATAAGGTAACACGTTTGATGAGATAGTAGTAACCGGCAGTTTGAAAGAAGCTATACACCTTTGTCAGCGGCTTAAATGTCAACTATTGTTACAATTCAGGTGCAAAGTAACACGAATGGCACACTTTGTTGTCTGTGGCGTTTCGGCCTTAGAAACCTAACGTTATATTCAAGGTGGGGTAAATCAAACAATCAAACATACCAAAATGAAGAGATCTCTGCTTCGTACTAATGGCAAGTATACAAAACGCTTCACTGACAACGTTTTGGCAGAAAATAATGTATCCTTGTCATCCATCCATTCTTCTTCGGTAATTAGTTGCACGGTCACAACAGTCAATGTTATTTTGAGCATTGTTATTTTCGGGTGGTGTGTACTTGAATTAGCCGTGACAACTTGACTTGAGCTTCATGTAACGGCGCGGTCACATAGGTCGTGCGATCGTCGTACGATTTTGATGTGATAGGGACGATCTTCATGCGAAAAATACGCGCGACCCTCTGTCGATCTTAAAATCAGCCGACCTTCCTGCGATCGCGAAGTACGACCGAAGATCGTCGACAATGTGAAGGGATATAAAAAGGAGCGGCATTGCACATACCTGAATAACCGTACTGCGTAGATACTCCAGATCCCCAGTCTGATCTCTGAGATGTGCTGACGGAAGTGACAAACTTTACACTTTACTGAGTCGAAAGTATTTAAACCCTTGGCAACGGGTTTCCTTGTGTACGTTTGTTTACATGTCGGATTTAGGTAACCAAGTTCAACACGTTGTAAACTTATGAAGTACATCATTGTCTTCGTTTGACCGTAAAATGTTTCGGGATCAATCGTTGTAATCCATAAATCACATACTTATCGTTGATTACTGTAAGCAACGTAAGGTACGGTTAACTTATGTTCATTCATCTAAAAGCGGTGCAAATATCACAGGTGTACTTTTTATGATATTAAGGCCACAGCAATTAAATTGTATGGATGACATTCTACTCAGACTGCTAAAATAATGAGGTAGCGTGAAAATACAAGATGGGTAAAAAGCAAGCTTTCAAATTTTCAAAGTAGACACAATAAACGTTGTAACAAGAGTTGAAGTGACAAAGTATGGCACCACAGCTAACAAGTCACTTATGTGCTAGTGTTACTCTCCAAGCAGAGGTTAGGCTCCGGCTGGTTTCTTAAAAACATTTTGTAGTCGTTTTTATCGGGCTTTCTATTTTGTCATTTTTCTTTTTAGGTTTTGATACAGCAAGATAAAATAAAAAATAGAAAGCCCGGTAAAAACGACTAAAAAAACACGTTAAAAAACAGCCAGAGCCTAACCGCTGCTTGGAGAGTACGCTAGTGTAGTAAACGTGACCCTAGTGTGGTAGACTGCAGGCATCACTTGTCAAGTTGGTTACTACATTCATGGCTTTCATATTGGTGCCACTCTTACAGCTATTTCCAGCAAGTTTCACTTCTGCAACTACAGTCAAGGCTACCTCTCTAGTTTCACTTCTACATACAATTATTAGCTTACAACACAACCTATTTGCCCATTTTGGTCTATTTGACCACCCATGAAGAAGGAAAAAAATCTGTCTTTTTTTTCTGAAATCAGGCGAAAAATTAATAAGCGCGTGGATGTCATTCATAAATTTACTTGCTGTGGCCTAATGCTAATAAACAAACGCGATATTTTCGACGTGAGAAGTAGTGTGAAATAGGGTACTCTACCTGCCATTGTTAGGTTAATCTCTTGATAGCTACTTATAGACCCATGGGACGTTCAAGGACGTATTTACAGTCAACATGAAATTCATAAAGAAACAGCTGATCAGTTAAGCCGATGATGTACATGTAAGCAGTCTTAGGTTGTTCTGGGGTTGTTCAAATATTTCTGCAAATGACTTGTGTAGTAAATGGGGAATAAAATGCCAACTTGTCATTTATAAACGTGATATAAAGCGTACTGATTTCAGACTAAAGTTATCTTTAATAGTTTCCTTGGGAGTTCACCCGTGGGCGTGGCAAAACGCTACCAGCTGATTGGCTCATTTTGTGGCGAGAGGCATATGATTTAGACTTTCGGTTACTAGTATTGGTAAAGTAGCAGGCACCATGGTGGTACAGCGCCGTGAGGCGAAGTACTAGGGAATTGCACGGTCACCGGCCTTCCTCCCAACCAAGGAGGTTCCTCCTTGTCCCAACCAATCACCGCAGTCTTAGCTGGTGGTCGGCCAGGACATACATTCATTCACGGTTATTGGGTAAAGTAGCAGGCACCCTGTGGCGTTCAATTACGTTATGTAGCAAGTGGTAGGATGGAGCTGTACACAGGGGCTTGTCACTATATATATACACACAAATGTGTTTGAGTAAGAAACAGTACAGTAGTCTAGACCATTTGAATGAAAACATTTGCATTTGCCTGCAAATGTTACCTTCTTTTCTACTTAGGCCATGTTGATTGAATTAGATGGATGACATCCGCACGCGCATCGAGTCCAAGATCAAGGAATAAAATGTGAAAGCACTAAAATGAAGAATCTATTGTTTGGTATATCATATTCCAGTGCATTCAGTCATTTGTTCAACCTTCTTGATCACCTAGATTTCATAATGAACTCAATTTTTACTTTTGGCCAAATTCGTATTTTATTTACACGCTCGCATCAGTTTGGGAGTTCCAAGAGGATGTCATCCATATAATCTAATCAGTTCAGTTCAGTTCAGTTCAGTTCAGTTTTATTTGAGTCCAACTTGCACGTGCACTGTACAAACAGGCACATGAAATCTGTTGGCCCACAAGGGCGCTGCACATTAAGACCGTATAATGCAAGATAATACACAGGTAGGATTAAAATCAATTAAAATACAATTTCCAATAAAATTAAGATAGCACATACATTATAAAATCTACTATACTGTACAGCTCTTTGAGTAGAGTTTCAGTGCACGGGGCATGAAAGACTGGGCGTGCCTATTCGTCCTACTGAAAGAGGGAGTGGGTTGTTTAGGACGTCGCAGGCTGTAGTTGCTCTGTGTGGTAGATAAAAACTCATGTAGAGGACTGCCATCATCTTTCAGTATGTTTTGAATGGTTCGCAATGTTGCCTGATCTCGCCTCATGGACAAGGAAGGCAAGGACTCTACAGGTATCCCAATGATCTTACAGCAACGCTTTTGTATTCCCTCGAGCGAATGGGAAAGGTGATTAGGCAGCCCTCCCCACACTGGACTGGCATACTCTAACAAGGGACGAATAAATACCAAGTAAATGCGTGTAAGCACATCAGTAGACAGTCCAGACTTCTTAGCTACAGTTAAGTAGTACATTCTTGGACGAGCTTTTGACAGCATATACTGGACGTGTGCGTCCCAAGTCAGATCGGAGGAGATAACAATACCGAGGAGTTTGAATGAAGTAACACGTTGTATCTGTAGGCCAGCTATTGTCAGATGGGGTGGATTGGGAACATTTTCCTTGTTCCTCGTACTAATTACCATATCTTTGGTTTTCTTAGCATTCACAGAGAGGGAAAAACCTCCACCCCATTCAACAACAGCGTCCACAGCCTTTTGTGACTGACCGGGTAAAGACCCCATCAACAGTTCCGAATTAGTTAGATCATCAGCATATTTGACAGGCAGTACAGACTGAGGCAAACATACATCCAACGAGTTAATGCAGATAACAAACAATAGCGGTGACAACAATCCACCTTGTGGCACACCTGACAGTACATCGTGCGGCTTTGACAAACAGGATCCCCACTTCACTATTTGTGATCTACCTTCTAAGTAGCTACTGATTAATGTCCATAGTGATTGTCTGATGCCCATGTCCGCCAAGGATGACAGTAGTCGGCCATGGTCGATGGTATCGAACGCTCGACTGAAGTCGACGAAAACTGCGTGAATGTCCATCTTGGGTTTGGCATTGAGTGCCTCATGCCATGACTGTAGAATGTGGATAAGGGCTGTAACAGTAGATCGTTTCGCCATGAACCCATGCTGAGACGGAGCCAGATTCCTTACAGTGTCCTGTAGTAAGGCGTCTCGCAGAAGCCCCTCGAATACCTTGCTGACGCAGCTCAGCAAGGAGATCTGCCGGTACTCCGCGGGAAAGCTTGGTCTTGCCTTTTTCGGGACTGCTCTAACAAGAGCAACTTTCCAAGGCTGAGGGAATGTACCGTGACTAACACATGAGTTAAACAGGTCGCATATAATTGGTGCCAGTTCCTCGTGGAAGTGTTTCAGGAGCCAAGGAGGAATGTTATCTGGCCCGGCAGCCTTACTCCCGTTCAGCTGTCGTAGTTTTGACTTGATTTGACCGATAGAGAATAGTGGAAGACCATTTTCCGATAACAAGTGCTCAACGCTCTGTCCCGTAGGCACAACGCGTGTCACCCGCCTCCACACCGACGCAAAGTGGTCGGCTAGGGCGCCGCACTCCCGTTTCAAAGTGGCTGGGTCCGCGGTGTCAGCATCCCCCCTCATCCCTCCCATTCCAATCAGGGCTTTGATTGACTTGAACCACTGGCCAGAATTTGAGTTCATCAGCTGGTGAACTTCATTGTTGTAGAACTGGCGTTTGGCACTTTTAACAAGTTTTGCCACCGTGTTCCTCAGCTTAGAATAGGATTCTGTATCTGCAGCGCGGAAGGCCTGCTGTCTCGCCACGATTAGTTCCTTTATTGTAACAGTGATCCACGGTTTATCGTTGTTTGTGACTTTGACCCTTCTCATGGGAACAGCTTTGTCCAAAATCACTCCAAGCATTGTTGTTAGTATAGTAGCTTTAGAATCTGGGTCAGGCGCGTTGTACACAGGTGAAAAATCCACCGTATTCAACAACAGACCCAACCGCCTCATTCCTTCAGGTGTGCACCGTCTACGGGTGATGTAACGAATCGGTTTGGTTGGCCACGTTCCAGCTGACCACAAGATAGACTGATGGTCAGAGGAGCCGATTGGAGGCAGGTGAATAGGGGGTGGATACATGCCGTGAAGGTTTGTGATGATAGAATCCAGCCGGCTGTCACCCCTGGTCGCCATAGTGGCCTTATGGAAGCAACGTGGCCTTATGGAAGCTTTCTTGAGCTATCCTCTTTGAAAGTCTTCAACAAAAATACCCATTAAAATAAAGTTATTGCTGCACAAAGTATGCGGAAACACAAAAGAAAGAGGCACAATATGGCAAATATATATGGTACCTAATATTCAAGAATCATGTGGTATTTAATGGCATATTTAACGTTACATTCCATATGAATTTCATAAAGAAACAGCTCTGGTCAGTCAAGCAGAGGGTATGATGAAGGATAAATGTGTGATTAACGTTTTTTCTTGTTGGGGATGCATAAATGTTTCTCCTAATTTCTGGTGTAGTTAAAGTTGGCAATATGTACCGTTGTTGTTTATTTTGTTGTTTATCACCCCTCTTACTCCTCGTAGCCATTTTTGAACGTCCCGCGCAAATTAATTTTACCCATCATGCAGCGGGTGCTGTTGTGACCCAAAATGGCGACGTGAGGGAGTAAAAGACGGGAATTTCGGCGGCTTTTTATCACCAAACGCCGCCTTTCTTCTCTCCGTTAACCAAGAAAGGAAATCAGCTGGACAACGTAGAGACCTTTGCAAATGTCGGTAGGTACTTGCCATGTAGGAGAATGTTGTGAAACACGTTAATTTGGTGAAATAACTTGCACCGTTTTTGCCCCTCCCACTCTTAATAATATCTCGGTCAAGCACCGTGCGAAAATTAAGCGTTCATGAATCTGCACGACCTTACCAGCCGGCTTTGAAGCACAAGCGCTTTGTGACATTTTTAGCGATCGTCAAATATGTAGATGAATAAGTGGCTAATAAGAAAATGCGCCATTGGTATGGCATGCACGCAGAAAATCAGTTCAGGGCTCTCTAACGCAAAATGCTTGTCCTAAAGGCCTCAAATTACCCTCAATTTGTGGAGGTATTATTTATACAAGGGACCTTGTTTGGACATTATTTGTTTTAGACAAAGTCAGGAGCGCATCTGATTTCCACCGTTGAAAATATAACCTGGTCCTTCCATGCTGATTCAATAAATTTTACTGTAGAAGTTATATATTATTAGAACAGTGTTTTAATTTACTTGATGGTAGCGCGTTGGTTAATGTGTTTGGTTAGATGTTTACAAAAGAATGTACTGACACTGTATTAGCAATTCACAAAAGAATGTACAAGTCCATATTTTGAGAAATAATTGTGACTTTAAGTTTTTAAACTGACTTTTTGCCCCATGCGGGGCCATTTGGGGGTATATGAATGTAGATGTAGATGTAACTCAGTGGCATTTTGGTATTAGCAATATCTCAAAAACTAAAATGTTGGTCAGTGAAATAATCTGTATCTGAAGCATGTGTAGAGAATTAGATGTTGACTGTCGTTGCATTCTTTACCATAGGTCAGATGTCTAGGACATTGATGCATCGGCTTATGTTGTCATGGAAACAATGCCTGTAACCATGGAGATGCTGACGGAGCACCCGCCCATTGCGACTCCCGCAGAGTTGGCAGTGCCGTACTTTCGACTGCATGGCGTCTTCCAAGATGAGCAAATGGAAGAGTACACTGAAACTTTCCTCCTACGCCTCTATAGATGTAAAGCATGTCAGTTCAACAGCTTCCTAGTGGACAACTTTGTTTCGCATCTAAACAGCACGCACTTTGACACTGGTGAGAAGTCAAATGGCATACAGGAAAATGACATTGGCAAGAGCGCTGTAGAGGATATGCCTGGTGACATGCTATTCAAGGATTCAGCCTCAGAGAATGGTGACTCTAGAAGAGGGTTTGAAAAATCGGCACCTGCATTAAAGAGAAGCCTGTCTGATAGCGCCCTGAATATTCCGCCACGAAAGAGAGAAGCCCCGGAGAGTTCTTTGCCTCACAGCAGCAAGAGACTTCAGACCCGGAGCAAAGAGCCGAAAGCAAAGGTGCCCAAACCTAGCAAAGCAACCTCGCGGGTGAAGAAAACTCGCAAGGCCAAGCAGAAAAGGCAGGTGCAGGAGAGTTGGCAGAAGGACATCGGAAGGATACTGGTGGTACAAAATACCGGTGAAGGGGATTCTCACGATGACTCAGACGACGATTACGTGGGCTTCGACGAAGAGCCGAGCGAGAGACGTCAGCGTAAGCCGAGAAAGCCCCAGAAGAGGCCCAACTACATGAGAAAGAGGAACCCACAGCGAGGGCTGAGGCACTCCTGTAACATCTGTGGTCTGAAGTTCTGCAGGGAGGAAGAGCAGAAGCTCCACATGCAGTGCCACTGTGAGGGTGAGGAAGGGTTCAAGTGTATCCACTGTGAGGAGCGGAGTAAGGACTGGAGGAGGGTCTACAGACACATGTTCAGGGCTCATGATGTCCCAGCTCCGTATGTCTGCAAGGATTGTGGCTTCAAGTGCATGAAGGTAAGTATCAGGAAAATTTCTATAGCAATAGCACTACCACTCAGTACCAGGTACCATTATGGTGTTAGTTGCTTGAATAAGCATACTGCTTCACTTCAGCTGATATTGAACTTTGAAGATGGCTGTCTTGTTTGATGCCAATGACATTTTAGGATATCCGTACGATACTGTAAATGCAGAAATGTTCGCGGTGGATTAATGTTCGCGAACGTAAAACCACCGCAAACATTTTTCTATTATGGTATTAGACTGCAGAATATGGTGTTACTGCGAAATTAAAACCCCCGCGAAAAGTCCTTTTCCCTGCTACCACGAAATTAAATCCCCGCGAACTTAAATGCATTTACAGCATTGTGACTTCTTATATCATAGGTACTAAATGGACATACATGATGATGTATGTAATTTCTTCATGTATACATTCACTGCATGTATTTTCTAGAAATTATGTCTATGTAATAAACTAATGGTGAACACCTACGTTTTATTGCTTGTAAAGGATACTTAAGATAGGGTTCATCGCTGTGATGCAGGGCTCGAAATTCATTTTTGGGATTAGGTGCACTGGTGCACCCAGCTGAAAAAATTGGGTGCACCAAAAAATTTTTGGGTGCACCACTTAAATTGAAGTTGAATGTAAAAAAATCTAGTAACAAAACTTAGTTACAAGCTATCAAATTCTTAAACAAGTAACATAACACTTAGATGTCAAGAATATGATGTATACTAGTATACTTGATATCTTTCCATACATAAAACTAAGAAAATATTTAGGTGCACCCTGTGCACCCACTGAAAAAAATTGGGTGCACAGTTCCAATTTTGGGTGCACCTGGGTGCACCTGCACCCAGTATTTCGAGCCCTGGTGATGTATTATTACTCTTATAAGACTTTCATTTATTTGTTCAAGGTATAGGAGGATGAAATGACATCTATTGATTGGCTTTAAGTTTAACTATTTGTAAAGAACATATAATTCAGCGTGAGACTGCTATGTGTCATACAAATGTAGTGTAGTCTTATCTTCTTTCATTCATTCATTTATTCCAGGCTTGTGAGCATGAGCGACACCTCCTCATGCACTCTGACGCCCGACCGTTTAAGTGCGACGAGTGCACCAGCGCCTTCCGCTACCGCCGGAACCTCCTCCAGCACAAGAAGCGCTCCTGCAAGAGCTCCCCCAAGGAGTACATCTCCCAGAAGCACTTCCAGTGCCCCACCTGCCTCACCTGGTTCTCTGTGGAGGAGGAGCAGCAGCTCCACACCAAGTGTCACCGGAAGGAGGGGAAAGACTTCAAGGTGAGACTAGAAAGGAAGATACAAAAAGCTATCTGTTCATGAAAGAATCTGTGAGCAGTGCACAATGAATATAGTGGAAAATGAAACACATTTCATTTGTGAATGTCCCCGATTCAATGCCAAAAGAAATAGACTATTTGAAAGAGTTTCCGAAATCACACTTTGCTTTGATTGTTAACAAACCCACAAAAGATACTCTTTCTACTAAGATCATCGAATCAGTCTATTATAGAATATATGGACTATTTCATTTTAAACTGTCTTCAAAGAAGAAGTCAAACCCGCAATAGCAGCGTAGATTTAGTGCACTATTATGTACCGTATGTACAATCAACCACATGATGTCTTAAAGATTATTTACCACTATTCAGACCACACTTAATCGTTTCATGTTTTTTATATTTGTTCACTTGCAATTAGCCCCATGGGCATGAATTTGCAATAAAACATTTCTTTATTTACATTTCAGAGTTGTGCAGAAAGTGCACTTTGCCTACCCTTGACCTGTTTATTGGCAATATTTTTAAATAATTTTTTTCCTGGGCAAATTTTAATCATATTAGGCTTAAGGTTTCTGTTAGAGGGACTAAAGCATGTATTTTTTTCTAAAATCTTGACAAAAATTGTGACCTTTGGGATGCTTTGACCTGTAGTTGACCTCCAAATTACAGTTGCCAGACTGGACTGATCCATTAGAACAGGGGGTGAAATCATGGTATCATGACCATCTTTTGTAGCTCGTTAAAATGTCGGAGTTGCTTTATTAACCAAAACAAACTTGACAAATTCAGCTTTGCAGTGGGGGTAAAGACTTGCAGTTTGAAATGTAGGTAATATAAGGTCAAACCTGTATTAGCGGCCACCTTTGCATAGCGACCATCTTGCCATTGCGGTCACTTCTTGTCGATCCCTTGAATTTTTCCCATTGACCTAAGCCATTGAGTGGCCGTATGCCACCTTGCGCCAGTTTAAAATGGTAGTTTGCGAGGATTTGGAGTTCCCGACAGGGTCATTTTGGCGGTAACAGAAGGTATGCGTGCCTGGAACGTTAGCGTCTTTGTCAGCAAATTTACCAAACATTGCGCATGGCAATATCAATCATTTACGGTAGATTTGACTTTGGCAGGGTGGTGAGAAAGATCAGTTGGTACTGAAATCATGTGTAACTTATTGCTCATGGTCAGTTGATCAGGATTTTTTTTATAGTGGCCACCTGTCTATAGCAGCCACATTTCTCCAGTCCCTTGCGTGGCTGCTATAGACAGGTTTGACTGTATTTTTAAGTGATGGTTTTGCATGGCTTTACGGTTTACCATGTATTGTTTTACCACTCCCTCCCCTCAAGTGTCTTCACTGCGATCACATCGAGACCGAGTGGAACAAGGTGTTCCGCCACATGTACCGGGAACACAACATCCAGGGTCCGCACGTGTGCGTCATCTGTGGGTTCAACTCTCTGAAGAGGGGAGACCTGAACAGGCACATGTCTGTCCACACTGCCGACAAGCCGTTTGTCTGCGAGATCTGTGGGAAAGGATTCAAGCACAAAAGGAACAAGGAGGTGAGATACAATGGGTAGTTTGTGGCAGGTGGAACATTAACAGATACCAATTATACAAATGAGTCCCTAATTTGCATAATTTATGTAAAAGTGCCATAATTCTTCTTCTAACTATAATCTGTCATGTTGTTTTCGTTAACTCAGTTGTTTATTTTTGTTCCCACAAAGACATGACCATTGTATATTCAAATGTTCACCACTTTAAACCTGGACATAAAACATCCTGTTATTCCTTGCTATTATGGCTGTATTATTTAGAATTACTGGCAAACAGATACTAAACCTACATGTTGTGAAATTGTCTTATTTTTTTGTTCATATACAGTTATGCTGTGTTATTCAGAATAACCAAAGTTATTTACACTCGAATGCAGTGAAAACACCTTGTTGTCTCCATGACAAATATATGAGATATCGTTTTGGATGTGTCTGTCTGTTTGTCTGTCTGTCTGTGTTTCCAGATTTTTGTAGTCAGCACAACTTACGAACCTCTGGATGAATTATGATGATATTTGGTATGTGAGTAGTTTGTGGCAAGTGGAACATTAACAGATACCAACTATGCAAATAATTCCCTAATATGCATAATTAATGTAAAAGTGCCATAATTCTTCTAAGTGGTAAATGATTGGACAATCAACATTGTGACCGGTGTAAGTTAAAGGTGTAGATAACCAAGCATAATTTATGTAAATGTAGAAGTCATTTACATAATCAGACTATTTCATTGAGATATGAGGTCTCTGAACCCTTGTTCCTGAACTGTTAACCCAGGCCCATAAGAGAGACATGCACAGTGATCACCCCCAGGTCAGGAAGCGCACCCCGCCTGATGGCCCCAGGCTCAAGTGTGACCATTGCACCAAGACGTTCAAGGACGAAAAGGTAATTACCAGTTCATCAACAAAAAAGGAAGCACATCAAGCTCTGTTGGGGGTTAAAATCAAACATACAAGGCCAAGATGATAATCTATTCATTTTCTAATAGGTCCAACATCCAGTCTACTAATTTATTATTTTTTTTCAAGTCCGTTTATTACGGATTGGTACAACAAGAAAAAACTCTATTGTTTTGTATTGTAGATCCTACAGAAGCACCAGATTGTCCACACTGATGAGAAGCGGTTCATGTGTGACGTGTGCGGGTTCGCCACGCGCAGGAAGGCAGGGCTGGAACTGCACATGAGGACTCACAAAGGTAACTCTTGTGCTTAGCTCCTAGGTTTTGGAAAATCTTTATGGTTAAACTATATCAATGGATGCAACTTAAAGACAGGCACTGATTTCAGTAAGTCATTACTTTTGCATTCCTAGATATGTTTACGATACATCAAGGAAATGAAATTCCCTGTACACTGTAAATCTTCAAATCTTTGTGTTGGTTTTATTTTGCAGTGTTCGTGGTTGTTCTCTTCATTATGAGAGCATAACCCCTTGAAAATGATTTTCATACATAGGAAGAGCAGCAAAAAGACTAAAATATGTGACAGTACTTCTGAATTGTTTCAGTAACTAAAGTCCCCTCATCTAAAACAACTGAATTTACACGTTTGTGAAGATTAGACATCCAGGTATCGTTAACATTGAAGAAGAATCAATCTTTACTTCTGGATACTTTATTTTTATACAGACGTTATAAAAGGCATCCACCTTTAAAAGGTTAATTCTTCTTCAATGTTAACTGAATTTACAGTTCATAATGCAGATTTGCCATACATACCCAGTGCTGCTAGTTAGACTGCGGGACTGGAGAGTAAGGGGGTGAAGTTTGCCATCGCTGATTACATTCTTATGGTTGTTCCTTCTGACAAACTCAAAAGTGATAATCATCCATTGATGGATTCTTGTGCATTGTTGCAGGAGACAAGAGGTTCAAGTGTGAGTTCTGTGACTACGCGACCGTGGACCGCAGCTGTCTCAGGCGACATCGTTGGAGACATAAGGATGAGAACCCTTACAAGTGTAACTGGTGTGACTACAGGTATGGCCATACCAATTTGACTTGCTGGCTCATGGATTTAGATGGATAATACAGAACTAGAAGAACATGAAAGCAAAGTTTAAAGAAAAATTATCTCGGTAGCCTGGTATCTAGTCATATTATAGCTCCCAAGTCTCTTCTGTCCTCTACTACAAATTTGTGTACAGGACAGAAGAGACTCGGGAGCTATAATACTGCTGGATACCAGGCTATTATCTTTCTTGGTGCAGTTAGTATTAACGTACTTGTAGTCAGATTCAAGTTTCCTCTGAGCCCTGTTTTGACGTGTAGATTCATTGGATTGAATATATATTTCTTTCTTATATAAAATGTTTTTGACTTACATGTAGCTAATTTCCATTTCCTATCCTCCTCAGTTGTATACAGAAACAATGCATGGACATCCATGTAAGGAAAAAACATACTGGTAAGAAAACTTACCTTTTCAAAACATTTTCAAGTTGATACAGATTGAAAACCAGCTACTGTATATCTTTTGATGTAGCTTTGGTGCTCTTGTCAGTTTTATCTATGAATATGGGCTATAGAATTTGACAGCACAGATACCATGCTGTTTTTTTTAACTTGGAAGATTCAGATAGATTTGCATAATTAGGTATATTGTTTTTGCACATAACTCTTATTATATATACAAATTGAAATTTACCTCCCAACTTTCAGGTTAAGCAGCCAGCATTACAACATGTATCATAGTCATGAGAGTAGAAGCATCTTCTTTATCAAACTGCTGATTTTTCATACAAACTAGCAAACTTCTACTATATCTATATGTCTGTGGCCACGATACCAGTGCCCACAGTGTATGGTTTTGTTACAACCTGAATAAAGTAAAACATTTTTACCATTCAGGTGAAATGTATCGTTGTGACATGTGCGACTTCAAGACTCCGGTCCGCCAGGCGTTCAACAAGCACAAGCGCGCCCACGCGGAGTCTGCCGCTAACATGGAGGGCCACCAGTACCCGGGCGCGCCCGTCCCCAGCACCACCAACCCCCAGGAGATGGTGAGTGCAGTCAACAGTGTGGAGACAGTGGAGGGGATCTATAACCTGCTGTATGGGCAGCAGTATGGGCAGGCACAAGCACTGCAGCTGACAACCACACCACGCCAACACCCGGGGCACCATGAACACAAGAGGGAGGAGGAGCGCTATGTTAGTTGTGACTAGAGTTACAACTAGGGGTGGGTGTACCGGTACAAAACTTGTAGGATTTTAACACGCCAGTCGAATGTAGTCCTCCATAAAACAGATTTCTTTATAGCTTAATGCACCATTGTTTTGAGTATCATCCATTCACAAGTTTTCACGTACTGTATCAGGTTCAGGTCTGGTCCTGGACCTGAACCGGACCTGGATTTTTGTGTACCAGTACCCACCCCTAGTTAGAACCGTACAAAAACATACTGTAAGTATTGTGATATACAGGTACCGTATCATGTGGCCAGTAAGCAATGTTTCCCTATTATAATATGCATATTAATGTTATTATCTCTTTTATGTTTCTAATGATAAAAATTATCATGTTAGATTTATTATCACAGTAACAAAGAGAGAATCATTGTAATAACTTAATTCCTGTTTAGGCTTAGCTGTGAAAAGCAGAGTGTAAGAATGATTTGTCTAGTAAGTATTATTGGACTCAAGAATGTCTTTAGTATATCGCATATAAATGTGTGGCACTGATAGCCACACTGCAGATACATGTATGTGTCAGGTATAGGGAAATCAGTTGTACAGACGTTAGTGTGAACATATATATTAATATTTTACACTATTATGTAGGGCTAATGCTTGAGCATGACTTAATATTCTTCCTGCTATCTAACACTGCAACCAATCGAGAATTGGTACTGCATGTAGTTTGTGTAGTATCCAAACAGCTACATGTACTTTAGTGTGCTAAAGGTAAAGTCAGTTTGCTACCTTTTTAAAACTGCCATATGGCAACGAACTGAATGAAGTGTTTCTGGATATTTACTAGTTCTCTATAAAGGCTTAGCAACACTTCTGTTTAAAAAAAAGAAAGAAAAAAAGAACTCATGCCATTTTTGTGAAAGCACTGAAACATCCTCCCAAAATAATGTACTGTTGCTGAATAAGTGTCACTAGTACAATAAAGCATTGTATATGCTCCAGTGTAAAAGAGGCAGTGAAATTACCAAAGATCAGGAGTGAGCTGCCTGGGAACATGTCTGTGGCTTTTTGACTATGATATTATAATCATGCACATGTATATATGCAGTAGAATAAAACCAAATAGTATATCGGTCACTGAAATTTAATTTAATTTCGTTTTTGATAGTGGAATATGTTGACATATACATGCTATATGCACCCTGTAACTTTTGCTGTGTATGATATGAATAGTTTGTGACATTAATGTAGTTACTAGTATAGTCAACAGATCAGGAAAATGTTGAACTACATATGTATAACTTATTAAACATAATATTGAAAGATTTGTCAAGGCTTATCGCTCAACAAGTGTACATGATAACTTTTTTTTAACACTAAGGCCACACCAATTTAATTTCTTGGTTCACGGATTTTTTCATAAAAAATATGGAGCGAAAGGGCGAAATAAAAATAAAAATTGTAAAATGGTTGGGGTAAAGGTAACGGCTAATCCAAAACATACAGAAAAAAAGTTTTCAGCTTGAAAAAAGTACAAAAACACTATTATTGTACAGTAACAGCACCTGTACCCACACTTTAAGGAGCTTATAATATAAAGGCCAATTTGCTACACCAGGAAGTTGATGAATGGTTTCATTAATGGTGAAAATTTGCTGAGTGGTAATTTTTATTTTTATTTTTTTTTTCAAAAAATAGGAGCGAGCGAATCCGTGAACCAAGCAATTAAATTGATGTGGCCTAAACAAGCCAATCGTGCTTTTCAAGATGACAGGAAGGCTCTAATCTTTGTCCTCATCAACTAGACTCCATTAAAAATGGATGCTGGGCAAAATCCTGATTTTCTCTAGGAAAGACAAAATTTTAATGCACACAGTTGTATCTTTGCGCAGTGCCAATTCTCAGTTCCTGTAACTGAATTCATTAATCACACAACATTGTGTAGTTGTAAATGAATTGACTTCACAACAAAAACTGTCTGTTCCAATTTCTGCTCAGATCTGTTACATATATACTACTAGGGTGTATTGCATTGTTTTAAGTCATTATTTACTTCCAGGATACCTCTATATATAATGTTAGTGATATTTGTCTTAACAATGAGGTTGAATCGACTGCCTTTGTGATTAGCATTGCTTCTGTGACTGATAAAGCCATAGAATAAAATGTAGACAAATCTTTATGTCTTGTGTTGACCCATTGTAAATAAGTCCCTATCAATTAAACTAAAGTAAGAGTTTCCAAAGCAGTGTCCTTCCTAAATATGCCCCCAATATACGTTCAGTACAGTATATTCAAATTGGTGTTTGCCTTGTGTAGTTGATTTATCCTTCTAGGTTTGGTATTACTGGAGCCTTGAGATGCAATGAAATTTGATGGACTAAGATAAGTAAGAGGAGTGATCTGTCCCATAACATTTGTAAGAATCAACTTGTTACGTAACGTTGATAGTGTACTAATAAATAGTACAGTAATAAAAAAGTGAGTCTGCGCTTGATATGGGGTGGTTTATTTTTAGATGAGTTTTCCAGTCATAAACTTGTAGAAGATTACACACAAAGATTCTTGAACTAGGCTGCAGTGCTTTGTATTTTTAAGTTATGCAACTCTTTTTCATGTCTATTTTGCCTATGTCAGACATTGAGTGGCTTGTGGCCCCATGTGTCCTCTAAACCATTGGGCTTTCTCTTTGGCTCCGGTAACTGAATCTGCTTGTGCCGCGGGTGGGTCTTACAGTGCACATGGAGCACCCCTTTGATCTTCAGGAAGTAGCACGACCGGCACCTCAGCTTGGGGTACACCTTGTACTTGTAGCCTGCTATCTGTGTCATCTGGGATGGTAGAAGGCTTCTCTGAAGTAATGCTGATGACAGTTTCTGTTCCATGCTGCTGATTGGTTGGAATAAAGTGCTGAAGCTGCACTTCATAGAGACTTGGCTCCCGGATGGACGTAGCAGGGCCAACTTACATCTGCTGTGAAGGGTTGTGTTCCAAATTACTGCAAAAGCCCGTAAAGCCATGCTGCACTCAGTTCAGCTGATGCCTGTGCATAGAAAAAAAAAGTAATCAGCACTGTGATTTGTGCATTAGCCCTCTCACAGAGATCAGAACGCTTGTGCAGCAACATGAATTCTAGGTAAAATGTCAAAGGTAAAACTAAAAGCCCTGTAAAAGAAAACAGTCCTTGTCTCTGCCAGTATTTCTGTCTGAATAACAATGTACAGAGGGGTTTTGCTTTCTTTTTCGGGGCCTCTCAGTCTCTACTTTTGTCTTGACATACATGTACTACCTAGAATTCCTGTTGGCACACATGCGTTCTGATCTCTATGAGAGGGCTTATAATTTGTTGCAGCATAATGTGGTGAAGCACAAAGTTGATATTTTTCCACCAAATATGATAACGCTAGTTCACCATTATTCACGGGGTAACCTTTATCCATTGTATTTGGGGTATCTGGGTACTGTAAATGCATTTAAGTTCGCGGGGATTTAATTTCGCGGTAGCGGGAAAAAGGACTTTTCGCGGTGGATTTAAGTTCGCGGTAACACCATAGACTGCAATCTAATACCATAATAGAAAAATGTTCGCGGTGGTTTTAAATTCGCGGTGAGGTGGTCACCGCGAAAACTGCAAACATTAATCCACCGCGAACATTTCTGCATTTACAGTATTTGGGATATCAAGTCGACTGACGGTGGTTTCAAACTGCATTATATTGAAAAAAAAAAGCAATTTGCACTGTCCATCTATGTAATATCCCTAAACATCCCGTTTTTAGTAGCAACGGATATAGGTTACCCAGCGAATAAAGGTGAACTAACGTTATATTGAAAATGACCTCATATACTTGCATAGGGAAAACATAGTACAAACTAGTAAAAATGAGTATCCATATTATATCGCAATATTATAAAGAATATCATGATAGCTAACTAATGGGACAAAAATTAAATTCTCTATCCATACATGATCTGATTCTCCTTGCTGTCCATCTATTCATGAGGACCAAAGCAAGGACACATAAAATTCTATGAATGATAGCAGGCACATGCTCAGAAAACCGACCATGGGGCTGTCAACGCAGCATGAGCAGTCACATATACAGTTCCAAAATACGGTACCTGTTTTCTGGATAAGCAGTAGACCTGTATTATTGGAAACGTGGATGAGAAAGCGCCACAATTTGCCGAGAACGTAGCAAAAGTGCGAATCTTCACATTTTCGTCGCCATGTTGATCACGTGACTTGCCAATCCTGAACTAACGCACTGAATCCTGGTAGCTACTACGTCATACATAGCAAGCGAGGGGGAAGAAGGAAGCCATTTTAGGGACAGAAACTTGCAGAGAAGGTGAGTTATAATCTACAGCATCCTAGCGTCAGGTGTGACTCTTTTAATATTTTGCTCCGCTATAAAGTAAGTTTATATCACTGAGACACTTTTGATGCAGTTATATTCGGATAACTTCGCAACTTGTAGCTTTTAACGTCATTTTTAATCGACCTGATTTGGGAGACTGATTGCACAGGACAAAGGTCGATGTTCGCGTCTTTTGCCAATGTTGACCGTGCTCTTGTTGTTTTCTCCTTGTGAACCCAATAAATTTTAACCCCCAATGTATTGATTGATAGTCAAAGATGAAAAACTGAGAAGAAACAAAGCAGTACGATTAGGTTACGAAGAGTTTTGCTGCATGTATGTGTTCTAACCCATGTTAGCGTTGGCTACGCCCCACCGCTGTTCCAGCCACGCTCCATCGATGCCCAGAGTCAAACGCCTGACTTGGCAAATAATTTGGCATCGCACTGGGAAATTTCCACCTCTTATTTCGTCAGCAAGTTGCACACAAGACGTCCTAGCTAGCTAGGTTGTTCGAGTCAACTGAAAAGTTTACCTAAACCTGTATGTTTGGTCTGACCATTTTGTTTTTCTTGTGCAACAAAAATGGCGTGCGAAAGCCTCATCAAAATTTGTGTGAAAAAGATTTGCAAAACGTATTTTTTTCCAAAGGTTATCTGTTGCTTGATGCAATTTGGAAGAAAACTACCAGTTACTTATGAAGAACACATATAACATAATCATCCTTTGCTTTTCAGGTAAACTAATTCGGTCAAATTCCAGGCCCTTTAATTTTTTAATGTACTAAAAATTGGACAGATGTTATGAAGAAAACAATTTACTCAAAGAGTGGTGGATCTTAGCATACAATTACATGGCCCTTTAATTTTTTATGAGTAGAGTAGAGTATATTTTTTATATACTAAAATATTAAACTGGACAGAAGCTATGAAGAAAACAATTACACAGAGTGGTGGACCTTAGCATACATAGTTGTTCCTTGTACTATTTGTACTAATTTGAAACAATTTCTTTTCCCTTGCAGAATCATGGGTAGTCGTGTCTACATTGGACGGTTGCCCTACCACGCCAGAGAAAAAGACGTCGAGAGATTTTTCAGAGGCTATGGGAGAATCAGGGAAATCAACTTGAAAAACGGCTTCGGCTTTGTTGTAAGTATTTTACTAACCTTTCATCATGAGGTTTTCCCCACATATTTTGCAGCATTTCTTCATTGTTACTTCAAGAGAGTTGTCTTCTGCATGGCTGTTGTATTAACATGTAAATGCATATGGAAATTACCTGTCCTGAAGTGTTGTCTTTTGATCAAAGAACAATGGTGACAATAGAATGGACACAAGCTGTTGCTCTGTATGTTGGACATAGACTGTTGCACCATATATTGTGTACAACTTGCCTGATTCGACATGTGCTGTAATGTATTGGAGTGACAGACAATATTTGAAGGTAAAAATGAGGTAATACTAATAGCAATCATCTTTTGCATTACAGGAGTTTGATGACCCCAGGGATGCGGATGATGCTGTGTATGAACTGAACGGCAAGGAGCTGTGTGGGGAGAGGTAACAAAGAGAGGATAGGGAGCATGTCACATGTTCAAATCCACAAAAAATAATTTGATAATCTATTTCATCACTGAAAAGTAAAGGGTTGGAATAGTGAAGTAGCTAAGTCTAACGAAAACTTGCTGGTCATGTGTTGTGAAGTTTTTATATTGACTTGTTTTCATCTGCAAGATAGGTGGACACATTGCTAGTTTGTAGATTTGCATTGAAAGAATTGGTAATGTTGAGCTGAAAGGACAAAGAATACGTGTAAATGTAACTGCTTGAAAGAAATTCTTGGAACTGCTTAATACTTTTTATGTATGTCTTATTGTCAGTTTTATCCAGGATTTTGCCACTCCCACTCAGGGTCCAATCCATGCCTAAGGTGTCCACCTCCATTTTGCAGGGTTATTGTTGAGAATGCCCGTGGTCCCGCCAGGGGTGGAGGCGGTTTTCGCGGGGGAGGCTATGGCTATCGGCCTGGCTGGCTAGACAAGTACGTAACTACCGTCTTTACTCTGTGTACCCTTTCCTGTATCTCTGAACTGTACGTGTCTCATTCCTCCAGGGTGTCTGTAGAGCATGCTCGTGGGATTCCTCGAGGCTCTGGTGGCAGATTCATGTATCCTCCGCCGGGGCGTGATAGGTATGGCCACCACTACAGTTATCTACTGAACTGAACCTAGAGCCACTCCAATGCAAGCCACTCATCTGATGTGATATATTTGTTTTTAACAGTGCCTCTCCCGACCCATGCCATGGTCCCTGGCCCACCAATCGGGGAATTCCACCCAGAGCCATGGTCATACCATTGCCAAACCAGTGCCAATCCATTGTCGACAGCATTCAGCCACTTTGGACTAAATGCACCAAGCAGCAGGGACACATGATAGTCTGTTCCATTGCCAGTTCTCTGGTTGAAAACCTCACTCTTTCTCAAAAACGCATAGCAGCTAAACGCTGTGGCCAGCAGAAATTACCACACTTGATTCTTGTGTTGTTTTGAATGGTACTTGCATGAGTGAGGTTTTTTGAAGGAACAGACTATCACATTGACAAACTGCCTGTGTACAGTTTGACCTGTGAATCACATATGATGCTTGGACCTCCATTAATGTTTGTTTTTCATTCCTTGAAGCGGCCGAGGCAGTGGAGGCGGCCGGGGGTCGGATAGCAGGAACAGGTCAGAGAAAAACACCAAACTACAAACACAAAACCCTCCTTCCTTCAACCTGTATTCCATACTTTGGCACATCTCAAAGTATCCATTCTTTTTTATCAAGAGTCTTTCGTGAACAAAATTTAAAAACAAACAAACAAACAATTTGACAACCATTATATCCTTCCAATTGAAATTTCACCTGGTTGTATTACCTACAAGCCAAAGTTGACAACAAAGATACTACAAGAATGCATTTTTGATGATGCCCATATCATTGTCAGATTTTGACTTGTTACTTGCCTATGTTCCATACTACGCATGTCTAAGTCAAAAGGTCCACTTGGACATGTGGTAAAAGATTTCCGTCTGAAGAGAATGTTACTATTCATGGGAGAAGCATTTATTCATGGGGGTCAGTGGAAGAGAGTTTCGTCATAGCAGATCTAATCCAGTAAAACAGAACTTTGCTGACAAGGGAAAAATGACACCAGCAGAAACAAGTAAATTAGAGGTTCTGACGACTTTTTTATGTTTAAAAGCCATCATGCTGATTGGTTGTACAAGTAATGGTCAAACCTACAGAGTATGATTTGGTACTCCTGTGACTGTAAATGTACAGTTTATTTTCAAGTTGTTAAAACATCCTGCATGGCAGACAATATTAATGTGATGTTTACTGTGCTAACACTCAACAGGACCTGACTAGTCAATATCACCATAGCTTAGATCATGCAGTGTTTTTCTCTGGCCACCATGGGACTTTGATGTCAACAAGGAATGAGAAACAGTTAATGGATGGTGCACTTTGGCTCTTGTGGGCAGCCACCAGTTTTGTAGGGAAAATTAAGATAAATTAAAAGTATGTAAGGGAATGTGGTCGTCAGAGTCAAGGCAGTATGTAATCTTGGCGGGTCTTGGAAGTTGTTACTTTAAATGACTATAGTAGTGAGATTTGGTTGTAAATGGTAGCAAGTGACTGTAGAAAAGTCTGGAATAGGGAGAAAAGTTGAAAAAATGTCGCTTCTCGTACCCATGACTGGTGGCAGCCTCTTGGAGTCCATTGTGTCCCTTTGTGTGCTGGGAAGCTGGAATATTCCCGACACACATCTTGTTATCATCACATCAGATATGGCTCGTTATTCACTAATCACTAACATAATGAATGATTTGAGGAAAAATCGAAAATTATTTTGTCTGGCTAAAGACGACCTTTTGGTAAATAGTGTTGCTTTTATGATTTGATGAGCTTGCACATTTCTGACCTACAAATGTACATTTGTACATGGATTTTCAATCATGCCAACATAGACATCCGATTCTGAAGCAATATCCAAAACCATCTAAATACTCCTGTCTTTGAAAAACAGCTGTAAAGTGCTGCAAAATATTTCATTTAACTTCAGAATTCTTACTTGTATAAACATGAACTACTGGAACTTCGGAAGGGTTAAAGTTACAACTGTTTCCGTATGTGCAGATATGGGCCACCTGTCCGCACTGACTACCGCCTGATTGTGGAGAACTTGTCGAGTCGCTGTAGCTGGCAGGTGAGTGTACAACTGGGGTGTGGCTGCTGGTACAAACATGTGTTCTTCTTCACTGACGCTTCTGCCAAGTCCCTAACATCTTCTTGTACTGAAAGATATTTGCTATAGTGGAAATGTACCATTGTTGTCTTCTTGGCTTGTCATCATTGATGAAGATTACACTGTCGTACAATTCTGTGAAATGGCAAAAATTTGCTGTCTGTTATGGACTTGGTAGAAAAGGTAGTGTATCTCTGATTGGATGTTTAAAAGTGGGCAGTTTCTTCTCTTCCAAATTTTCAAAATATATTGTGGGGTTAATGATAAAAACAAGTTAGTAGCCTGGGTGGTGTGTGAAGCTTATCGGCAGACTGTAGATAGTACTTGCACGTAATTGCAGGCGACAAGTTGAAATTGAAGATTGTTTTGATTTAAAATCTGACTACACCTTTTGATTTTGGTTTTATTCTGGAGAAAAGCTGCCCACTTGCCAAATTGAAGGTCCTGTCCTAACTCTGATGTATTCCCTCCCTCCCCAAAGAGAGCGATGGTTGGACCGTATCTCCTCTCCTCTCCCACTGAGGCCAGGGGTCTGGTGTCAGGGTGAGGGCTGGGACCCCCCAGCCCTGCCACACTGTGTCTGGTAATGGCTAAAGGTGCTCATGTGGACTGAGGGCCGGTAGGACTGAGGGTTAGGCCGGTGCAGGGTGACCGTTTGCCATGTACTAAGGAGAAGAGGTCTAGGTTCCGATCCATGGCAGCCTACGTGTGGGGCCAACATCCAGTGTCTGTCAGAGAGGCCAACTGATCGATCGCCAGCATCTACCTTGTGTCTGTCATGACAACGCTGCCCCAGTGGCAGCCTTGTCTGTGTCAGCACTTCTCACCCCAAATCATTCTGCAACCGTCGCTGTTGTAGTCTGAGCTTTTTTGTTTGATGCAACTTTTTTTTGTTTTTCTAAAACTCCTGCCATGGAAATGTGATGTCTAAAAGTGCCAATCCTTGCTATTGCATGATGAAAATTTCTTGCTCCAAGCAAAGTGGTGTCCATTTTTTCCCTTCTTTTCTGACAAAAATATGTTCTGCTTTACATTACCTGGCCAAAGTAAGAAGTCTTTCAATTTGACCAAAACAAATTGCAGACCACCGGAAATGCCAAAAAATGTTGACATATTGGCATCTTATTGGCTGAAATTCAGAAAGAAAGTAAAGATTACTGAATGTTACCAAAGTTTTGGGCACACCGTTTGTTAAACATTTGGAAAGTCAAATCTTTCACCCAGGAACTGTGGTGGGTACTATTGGTTAGACAAGCCCCCTCCTGGTTCCTCCAAAAGCCCACGCTGGGATCCAACGATGGCAATATGGTGAGGCTGAGTGAGGATGACAGTGGACCTGCCATGCCACCTCCGGGCCGTCCTGAGGATGACTGATCTGGGTCTGGTCTCTGGTCTGGTGGTCCGTAGAGCCCGCCTGGTCTCTCCTCTCGCTGAGTCAGGGTCCATTATGCCAATCCTTAGGTGGTAGTGCCGGCAAATCACGTGAAAGGTAAACTTGACCCTCTGGGCACCATTTTAGATCAAAAGAAAAAATGGTGTTGTGTAAGTCCATTTTTGACGGGGTACGCCTCTGAAACAGTTGTAAAAAAAATTAGAGCCATGTAACTGTAGGTAACATCCTAACAAAACAAAACCTTTGAAGTTGGCGTGCATCATGGAATAGTTGTAGTTGCATGGATGTTTTTAGAGGGGTGTCTGGTAGAAAGGAATGTAATGCTATGGAAGTAGCCTCTATACTCTATTTTGTACAATACTATTCTTCATAACTTGTTTGTTTCCTTTGTATGTTTTCCTGTGGGAAGCCTTGCAGTTTGGCATTACACTTTCCCCCCATGTGTTGTGCGTAATGTTTGTTTCTCTCTCCCTCGCTGCAGTCTTCTGCCGCAATGTACCCCGAATCTCGCGGTCAGCGTATACGTTTATGTATCACACAAGGGGGGTGATAAGGCTAAGACGTTAAGACTGAAAAGACTGCTAAAGATATTGCCCCCGAATTGAAACGAGCATTATTGGCATCCATCTTAAAATTAGTAGAAGATGATTTTCAAGAGTCCTGTAGAAGGGTATCCTGTAGAGGGTGGAACAGGTGGGTTAGAAGTGCTAGCCTTAGGATATAGGGACTTAACACATCTTTATGCAGGATCTGAAGGACTACATTCAGGAGCAGTCATGTTTCCTTTGCAGATGTTAACAGCCCAGGTTGTTTCCTGCCTTTGTTCATGTTTCTACCTTACGGTTTCAATTCAGGACTTGAAGGACTACATGCGGCAGGCTGGAGAGGTCACCTATGCTGATGCGCACAAGCAGAACAAAAATGAGGGGTGGGTGTGCTTTTATTCATTTTATAATTCTGTCTTATTGGCCCTGGGTATAGCAATTTGTGAATGAATTGCTCATCATTACCAGGGTTATGCAGCTACAAGCATGGTGATGTTGTAATCAGTCTACCATTACATGTGCCTTTCATGTTGTAAGCTTCTTCAAGTGCTTTTTTTTTGTTTGTTGAAGTACGAGAGAGGAAATTTTTTGTATTTGCAGTGTGATATCTTTATTCCATACTGAATAGATTCCCCTTCATTTTAACAGGATTGTGGAGTTTGCCACATACCGTGACATGGAGAACGCCCTGCGAAAGCTGGATGGCACTGAGATCAATGGTCGTAAGATCAAACTGGTGGAGGACAGGCCATCAAGAAGGCGCAGGTCAGTGTTTCAAAACTTGTGCACAAAGCGTTGTCCTATTAAGTTGTTTGTTTATAACTTCAAGAAAGTAAAGCCCTCGATCTTTGTATAATAAACCCAAAGATGCATGGCCAAAATATTGTGCATCCCAAGTTTTGTTCGTGCCCATCTAAACCGTGTTAGACAGTGTGTGATAACTAACAAGCAACACAGAAAGCATGGTGCATTTCAAACTTGACCGTAAAACGTACAATTGTAAAAATGGTACAAATGTAACATCATTTTATTTTGCACCATTGCTGATCTGCCGTGCTGTCCTATCTCTGGTTCAAGTAAGCCGCCGTACGTATGTAGTAGTTAGAGTATGGACACAGACTATGGGGTATGCTGTCAAGTTGGTGGGAGCATGGGTACGTAGAAGCAGCAACTTTATTACTTGGGAAGCATGGGCTGCCTACTGGTGGGGACGATGTCCAGTGGACGGGCGCATGACTTTTCTCCAGTTGCCAGCATAGGTAAAGATGATTGTCCCACAAATGTTCATGTTTCTCACCTCCTTGTGTGACTGTGTTCCAGGTCTTACTCACGCTCTCGTTCTCGGTCCAGGAGCCGAAGCCGCAGTCGCTCGCGCTCCCGGTCCAGAAGCCGCTCCCCGCGCAGCCGCAGCCGATCCCGCAGCAGGTCCCACTCCCGGTCTCGCAGCCGCTCTCACTCCCGCAGCAAGAGCAGGGACAAGTCCGCCAGCCGCTCCCCGGCCAAGGACACGCAGGTCAAGCAGTCCAAGTCGAAGTCACGGTCTAAGTCGCGATCCAAGTCCCGTGAGCGTAGCGGGGAGGAGGATAACAAGGACGAGTAGTAAAACGGGTTAAGGCAGAAGTGTGCACCAGGCACCTTCCATCTAATGATGACTGAGTCATTCCAGATATTGAAGTAAATAATTTGCCCCACAGTATATAGACAGTTCCTCGCATGTCACTTTCTCCTTACTAAGTTTTTAATGGCATGTACAATGGGTGCAAATCAGAATTATTGTCAGAAGTATGAGTGAGTAGATCTTTTCAGGGGGGAATATATAAACACCAGTGCACATCCTTATTATCTTACTAGTCCAGTTACATGGGAATTATCTTAAAATGAACAAACTAACCAGAATGTCAGTTTATGGGATATTGAATGTTGGGAAGAATTGCACATGGTCACGAGTGTATCGAGGAAAAGTGGTCTGACACGAGACATTGTGCAAGGTAGTCTTGTAGGACAGTTTGATGTATATTCATTTGTGAATCATTTTGTTTTGTTGAATAATTTCTTGGGGGATGGGTAGGGTAGCCTTGAGACTTTTTGTGTACAGGTTGGTTACCTCCAAGCTGGTGACCTTACACTTGATGTGTTATGTACATTTCTCAGTGCATTAAAAGCCTTTTAATACTGTATCACTTTGTAGTGTGGTTCATTGTTTAAATTATTTCATATTCCCTGACCTATAGTCTAATCAGTTTCTTGTAATTTAGCTCCTATGGCACTACTTTGTCAGCCGTCAATGATCTCAGTTTGCTGTGTTGTCTGTGGAACCCACAATCTCTCCTGACAATGTACATGTATGATAGTGTAGTTGTCTTTTGCCCTGCCGCGGAATTAGTTGTTCCCACAGAATTAGCTCACTAGTTCAGGATGCCACCCAATGGCCAGAGAGCTGTATACATCTTTGCCTGATCTTACTGCTGATAGCAAACCAGCCACCAATACTACCTCAAGCGGTGTGCAGTCAAAAGTATACAATACAGGATGTCTCCAGGAAAACAACAAAGACAGTATTTCCACTTTGAATCTCATTTAATACATGATTAAAACAGGCGTAATTGTTCATGCTATCCCTAAATGCTGTACGTTTCTATGAAGCATTCATTAACACCTGTAACTTGTAAGTCACTTTCTTTCACCATTGGAAGATGCACATAGACACTGAACCACCACCAACTGATTCCTATAGAAATTTCGTTTTCAATGAGGTATGTTAAGGTGGAAAAGGGTGTGTCTTGCTATACGTTTTAGGAATGGATGCTCCCATGTGTCTAAAGCAATTCCTACTGAGTAATGTAAAATGTTGCAAAAGTGACTTATAATTTTAGAGTGACACCGTTTTACATCTACGTATGTAAGGTTACAGACTGCCAGATGTCAGGCGCAAATGGGGAATTTTCAGAACATGCCACCAATTTTTGAATAAAATAATTTCAAGAACTAACCAAATTTTGTTATACCCAGACTAGCAATTTGGAGCACCAAAGGATTGCATTCACAGTCTCTCAAATTGCGTTGGCAAGATCAGGCCAGTACATGATGACAAGTCTCTTGCAAATGGTCCTGTCCAGCCCTATACTCAGTCCACTACAGCTGGACACATTGATATCTCTGTGTCATGTTTGAGTTGATGCTCTATGGTCAGCTCCTACTGCTTCGCTCACTGATGTAAAACCGTCCTCCCTGTAAACACATTAACACAGGACATACAGTCAACAAATAACATTGTGGAAACTAAAAACATATAGAGTGTTTATGAAATGATTCTGGAAAGAGATCTTCAGACCCCCTCAAGAAAAAAAATGCAACTTTTTTCTCAAAGCTCTTGAAAGAGGAATGAACATAACATTTACCATTTCCTTGGCGTGATTAAATCTTGTGGCCCACCAAACATCTGGCCAGACTGCAGTTACAGCACCAGACAGTGCAGTTTGTGTTACACTGACTAACATTTCCTTATCCCGGATGCCATTCCCTCAGTCTCTAATTTACACAATTAATGTGAAAGTGTCCTAATTCATAATTACCTAATTCATAATTACCTAATTCATAAGCACATATAGCAAATGATTGGATTGTCAACGTTGTGACCTGTTAAAGATAGTGTACATAACCAAGCATAAATTATGCAGATGTGAAAGTCATTTGCATAATCAGCATATATCAAAGAGGTATGAGGTCTCCAAACTCTTGTTGCCTGAGAAATGTGTTCAGTGAATCACAAGAACCCACCTAAGCAGTTTCTCCAGTTCTCTTTTGATCCTGTTCACAACGGGTGGCCCTTGATAGGCCATGGCTGTGTACAGCTGTACCAGTGACGCCCCAGCTCGAATCTTCTCATAAGCGTCTGCACCACAGCTGACCCCTCCCACACCAATGATGGGCAACTGGCCTGGAATAGCAGAGAAATTATTCTAACTTATCTATGCCATTGTTTCACTTGCTGCATTAGTTTTCAAAGTCTGTCCTGTATAGTACATTTTGTACCTTTGCATAGTCCCACCAGAGCATCTATATTATGTTCCAATTGCTTACAAAATTAACTCCTAGGCACTTGCAGCTATAATTAACAAGCTTTCACTTATACAGAAATCATGTTGATTGCACAGCTGTCTTCCTTGGTGAAGAAACAATCTCAAGTGCATACATGTATGTATTAAAGTACTGTAAATGCATTTAAATTCACAGGGACTTAAATTCGTGGTAGCGGGAAAAAGGACTGTTCGCAGTGGTTTTAAGTTTGTGGTAGCCTCCTGCACTGTAACCTCTTACTGCCATGGAAAAATGTTTACGGTGGTTTTAAGTTCGCTGTAAAATAGCAACGCGAAAACTGTGAACATAAAACCACAGCAAAACTTTCTGCATTTACAGTACCATGTACAAGTATTTGATATCAAGCTCATGAATCAAAACTCATAAACCAATTCAAAATACAAACTCAGTGCCACAAGAATGCAATAGTAGGAGGCGCAAAAAAGAGCTACACAATTATGAATGCTTACCTTTGGTTAACTTGTACATGTCCCTGACAGTCTCTGTAGACATGTGTCTGACAGGAGGGCCACTCAGTCCCCCTGTCTCCGTCTTGTTGGTACTCTGTAAGGTCTCTGGTCTGCTGATGGTAGTGTTGGTCACAATCAAACCATCCACAGCACACTGTGGTGTACATGTTATACAGAACACTGGTCAGTTTACATTTGGCAGAACAATTTACTCATAACTACTACTCAAAGGACAGCACTTTAGGAACGACTGCAGAGAAAAATATTCTGTGCTTGGCAGCAGGAATGTGGCCGGCCTGAAATAATTTTCTGTCCCCTCGATTTTGAATCCTATCAAGTGCCCAAGGCACAAGTCAGAAAATTTTGAAGTCTAGACCCTCTGAAACGCTATTTCCTGCATTTTGAGGTTAGATTTTTTTAGTAGACTCAGCTGTTCAATGACATCTGTTTTGGTGAAAAATTACACAAGGGATACAGATTTTTGTCTGTCACAGAGGACGGAATGGGCAACATTTTTTTCTGTCCCCAGCTGCAAAATTCTGTCAAAGGACGGAAGGACGGGTGCTGGCTACAACCCTTCTTTGCGGAATTTGGCTTTCCACTTACCTTTTGTCTTGTTGCCACGGCAGCAATATCCTCCTTGTCCTGTTGTGTTAAATCAGGTGCAATTTTCACCAACAAGGGAGGTTTCCTCTCACAGCTCAGGGAACGACGGGCTTCCAGTACCTGAGTGTGGATTGAAACAAGTGTCATTTAGATTGAAATGCAAAGGTTTTCCACATGACTTGAGAGTTTGAGCAGAGGCCTAGTCACATGTATTTTTAAACTCTTTTTTCTTCTCACTAAGGGTGGGTACCGGTACAGAAAATTCAGGTACAGGTACAGACCAGGTCCAGAGGATCAGGTCCAGGGTTGGACCTGAACCCAGATGGACCATTTCACTGCTAAGGATTCTGTTTGGTGACTTAAAGCTGGCAGTGTAAAATCCTACCTTCATGTAAACAACACTAACTACCTCTGTTAGCTTCTACCAAGTTTGACTGTAAAAACTTGATAAAATGACAATCAACTCTCCTCTACTTCACTCATTTTCTTGGCCAACTTAAACACCTGTCGGTATAAATCTGTTCACTTTCTAATCGGTCTAAAATCCGGTCTACTGATTTTTCTGTACCAGCCCAACAGGAAAAAAACGGTTTTGTACTCACCCCTACTTCTCACAAACTACCTGTCAATGCAACACAGAAGAAGCTTTAGAAATGGAGCACTTGGCAGTTACATGTAAGACGATCTGAGTGTTGAGTATGCACAGTATACATGTAAGGTATACAGAATCTGTTACCTTGTCTATGAGTTGTTCCAGCTCCTGTCTGCCCTGCAGTGTCCTGAGCCCCGGTGTGTTAGGACTGGACACGTTGATGACCAGGTAGTCAGCCAGGGCTCCAAACTTCTGAACACCCTCCACATAGTCTCCCACAGCATCTGGGGACGTCTTGTTCTTACCTAGGTTGATGCCTAGAATTCCCCTGGGTTCACCTTGAGAAAAAAATGTCAAATTGACGAGCAAAGGTCTAAATTGAAGATGAGGAGATACAATACACAATATGACAATTTCTTTTGGTCTGACTACTCAGGCAAGGATGGGAGGCAATCATATGTCACTGTATATAAATTGGATGGCAAAAATTAATTCTATTAAGTATAACCTGAACAATGACACAGCTATCAAAGTATGAAAAAGTTAACCCTGGGTAGCAAAAAATGCACTACAGTACAGGAATAGCAAATTTACATGTCATGTACCTTCTGACTTGGATGACATGGACTCTGCTCTTCTTTGTAGTCTTTCAAAGACAGCTTCATGTCCAATGCTGTTGAATCCATATCTGAGAAGAAAAACTCATATAACCCATATACATATACATTCAACTTAGTTTTTTTAGAGAGACTGTCAAAAAGCTTGCATTGATTAGATCAAAGTAATAAAAAGAAAATCACTTGTGATTGATAGTGATAGATAAGCTTCTTAAGTCATTTTCTCTGACATTCCTATTCATACACCTGATCAGAAATAAGATGCAGGTAGCAACATTTCTACAATTTCACCTGTTGATGATAGCCTTGTCTTCCAGAAGTCTGAAGACGCGAGGTTTAGGGTTTCCATCCTGAGGTTGAGGGGTGATACTGCCCACCTCCACGAAGCCAAACCCCATGGACAGGAGACCGTCCACAGCTTCTCCATGTTTGTCAAACCCTGCAGCCAGTCCAATGGGGTTTCTGAACTGTCTGTCCCACACCTGACTTCTCTGTGGAAGGGCAAAAGCAGTGTACATCATTGCTATCCTTGGCATTATATAGTGAGTCATGTCCAATGTTCAAACTTATTTAGGTTCTTGATCAGAAGGTTCTGAATTTAAATATTGACTGTTGTTACTTTAATATCTGCATGCTATTAGAGAGGGTTGCAGTCATAATGCCATGGACGTTACCTTGTGATCCATTGGTCACTATACTTTATAATTCCCCAACTATACTGTTGTTATGTGAAAATATTTCATTGTTCACCCATGTACAATGTATCATGACTACTAGTATAATGCTAATGTATCAAAAGGTCATACATTAAAGGCACATGTAATTTATCTTATTTCATTTCATATTTTTCAAGGTTTGCTCACCCAGTGGTATCGTTACTGATTTACAGTTCAATTATTCTGGCTTAAGGTACATGTATAGCCAAAACTCCATAAGGCCACACCAATTTAATTTCTTGGTTCACGGATTTTTTCATAAAAAATATGGAGCGAAAGGGCGAAATAAAAATAAAAATTGTAAAATGGTTGAGGTAAAGGTAACGGCTAATGCAAAACATTAAGAAAAAAAGTTTTCAGCTTGAAAAAAGTACAAAAACACTATTATTGTACAGTAACAGCACCTGTACCCACACTTTAAGGAGCTTATAATATAAAGGCCAATTTGCTACACCAGAAAGTTGGTGAATGGTTTCATTAATGGTGAAAATTTGCTGAGTAGTAATTTTTATTTTTATTTTTTTTCCCAAAAAATAGGAGCGAGCGAATCCGTGAACCAAGAAATTAAATCGGTGTGGCCTAAAGTCCCACTTTACACTTGTATCACAATACATGTACCTACAAACCAGGGCGGTCTCCTCAAGGACCTGTCCCTTCAACCCAGAATAAAAAGTTACTCGTTAGGACAGAGATAAAAATTGCGCACGGGTCCATCCAAAAACTTCATGACATGAAATCAATGAAAATGTATACTTCAACAGATTTCACAACAATAATTAACAATATGGGCCTTCAAACATCAAGTGAGAAAGGAAAAAGTTAAAAGCTGGAGACAGCCATACAGCAAATAATTCAGCTTTCACTAACTTTAACATCCAACATCTGACCTTTTCCAAAATCATATCCAGTTGCTAGTGTAACAGTTACTGCTTTTTGGTGTAACTCTAACACCCTTACCAATATGGGTGAGTCCTTGTGCTGCCATGCCTTGGGTGCCAGCCCCCATGATGCAGTCTTCACAGCCAGCACGTGGGCAGACTCTGCACTAACCAACCGCAGACATGGCATGAAGGCCTCTCTGTAGAACTTCTCATTCCCGGTGAGCAGGGCATGGGCCACAAACACTGCAGTTCCTCCTCCTACTATGGGGAATAACGATCGGAACTTCCTCTGGGGAAACAAGAGTGAAGTAGAATATTACTGAATTTCAATAAGGAGGTTCACGATGCTAAGTATTCATGCTTAGGGTGACTAATAGGGTCAAAGGTGAAGTCCACATTGACGTTGATGAGCACAACAATGCTGGATGTGTTTTATCAACTGCAATTCTTTGCAGTCGTTTCACATCAGGTAATTGCAAAAACTGCTTCACTGTGAACTTAAAACCAGTGTTTCTATTACTACTTAGTATGTCATTATAGCACTTCTACCACCTACTGGTAACACTCCATTTTTCCCTTGGGCGAAATGAAATCACCACAAACTTAAAAAGGCAGTTTTTTTTTACTGATTTACGGTATTTCACAGGGGCCTTGATCTTTGATCTTGCAAAACGGAATAAGAAACATGAACCTCCTTAATTATGGAAATGCATAATATAATTTAGGGATTACATACTGTAACATTGTTCATCAACGTTCATAACATGAATAGAGCCTTCATCATCATATATCATCATCATCATCATATAGTTCATAGATAATCTTCGGTATGGACATCTAAGTAAATATAATAGCTTTCAAAACTGCATACAAACTTTCATCTAATATCCTACATTGTGAGTCATAATAATCTTGCTTACCGATGCCGTTCTTGCTGTCATGATCTATCAACTTGATGATATGTTGCTCGGGTGGGGAGGGGGGCGTTACAAAACAGTGTCCTTGCAGTTGACGATTGAAAATTTGGCTGTGGAAATGATGTACCCCCTGTTCAACACTTGTAGAAAACGCTCCGATCTGTCGTTGATGGTAACGAGAAAGTATGATGACATGAGAATTTGCAGGGAATTTACCCGGAAGTCTGCAGGTCTGTCCCTACCATGCTTCCCGCCAAAGAAGTCAACGGAAACATCCATTCAGTAGGGTGATGTTGATATTTTACTTAATTATATATACGTTTTATAAGTCAAAAGTAAGCAAATTAAACTATATATGCATATTATTCTGCTTATAAAACTTACAGATTTGTACGATAAACATTTTTGTGGTACTATATATTATATTTTTTTCAGTTTATTTTGCTCTTATTCCCTTCTTATTAATGGTACAATCTAGCATGCTTCTAAAGGTCATGACGTCACTCAAATCGAGGCTCCCCTGTCAAGATGGCGGCGTTTGAGGGTAAATGTTCAGGATTATTGCCGAAAAAGCTATTTTCTTCCGTTCCATAGGGAAACTTGGTACCCAGAAAGTTGTACTATGTAATGCACCAAGTTGGTACTTTACTGTGAAATTTTTATGGGAATGCGTCGAATGCAAATGAGTTGTGGAGCTATTGAAACAACCAGAGGGGCGAGTAAGAACAGAAAGAAACAACATGCCCCCTACCCGGAATCGAACCGGGGTCGGCAGATCACAAATCACGAACGCTATCATTGTCGCCGCAAAAGCACTAGTGCCGTTGGGCAAGGACGATAGGCAGTACTTAAACACCACTGTTACACTACTCCCCCTTTTCTTCAAGATTCGTCCTCGAATCTCCGAGTTCGACATCCCTGTGTGGCACATCCGCTAGCCTGTTACTCACAGGGTCGGCATGGGAACCAGTGAAACAACCAGAGGGGCGAGTAGAACAGAAAGAAACAACACCCCGACTCCCGGGATTCGAACCCGCGCCAAACCCGGGCAGCCGGATCACAAATCGAACGTGCAAACCGTTCGGCCATAAAGGCTTAAGCCGTTAGGCGTCTTCGGTTTAGCAGTCCTTGAACACCACTGTTACACTACTCCCCTTTTCTTTTCAAGATTCGTCCTCGAATCTCCGAGATCGACATCCCTGTGTGGCACATACTAGCCTGTTACTCACAGGGCCGGCGTGGGAACCATTGTAGAAATTCAGAGGGGCGAGTAAGAACAGAAAGAAACAACATGCCCCCTACCCGGAATCGAACCGGGGTCGGCAGATCACAAATCACGAACGCTATCACCGTCGCCACAAAAGCACTAGTGGTCTAGTGGTTAGGATTTGGCGCTCTCACCGCCAAGGCCCGGGTTCGATTCCCGGTGTGGGAACCAGTGAAACAACCAGAGGGGCGAGTAAGAACAGAAAGAAACAACACCCCGACTCCCGGGATTCGAACCCGCGCCAAACCCGGGCAGCCGGATCACAAATCGAACGTGCAAACCGTTCGGCCATAAAGGCTTAAGCCCTTAGGCGTCTTCGGTTTAGCAGTCCTTGAACACCACTGTTACACGTTTGGGCAAGGACGATAGGCAGTACTTAAACACCACTGTTACACTATTTATTCGTGCATAGTTGGATGCCGGCAAGACCAAGTGTCCATGTGGCGAACCCGGATAGACACTGCATGCAAATGCAACGTCAGGTTTATCTATTCTACACTACGCAAAAAAATCTAAACTAAAATCTGCCAATGTGCCATTCCAGTATATTATCATCATATACTGTTGCACGTGATGTCATGTTTTTGAGATGTATGCTTAAGATTTTTCTGAGGAATATTTTTGTGTTCCTCAGAAATGGGCGTTATGCCGGAGATCTCAAAGGCCGTGGAGGAGATGGATTGGTTGTAAGTACATGGAGAATATTTTGTGCATTGCGGGAACTCAGCCTTTTTGACTGAATGATGTCAGGCAGTTCACGTCTCTTTGCATGTCATTTTGGGTTCTTGAATCTTCCAAAACAATTTCTTGATGATTTATGCACATGGAATCAATAGAGTAACGTTAGAGTAAAGTAGTGTAGAGTAGAGTAGAGTAGAGTTCTTCGGTTTATAGGCAGGAGTCTCACTCCAGTTGAAACCGCTCGTCTAAAGATACCATTATTATTGATAGACACAGTTATACAGTAAAATGGGAAATTTTCACAATACTCTCAAAACATTCAATGATTCACCATTTTAGCAATTGCCTCTTCACTGCAAACTTAAAATTGCCTCAAAATTTTTTGTGTCTTCTGCCTAGTTACCCTCATGTATCATCTTCTCACTACTGTGACAAACATTTCCCATGAACAGTACATCTACATGTAACATTACCCCGTAGGTTTACTCGGGAACCATAATCATTCTGTCTTTAAATGTTTTATCTCTGTGACATCATCCAATTTTTACAAACAATCAATCAATCTATCGTTCGCATGCATCATATGTTGATGCGTGGCGGCTACAGACAGTTCAGACAGTTTTTGCCACGTTGTTCTACACTGGGCGTGGACAGTCCAGTCGGATCTGGGGACAAACCAGGGCTCGAAATTCATTTTTGGGATTAGGTGCACTGGTGCACCCAGCTTAAAAAATTGGGTGTTCCAAAAACTTTTTGGGTGCACCACTCAAATTTATGCAATAAACAAAACTTAGTTACAAGCTATCAAATTCTTAAACAAGTACCATGACAGACATTTTTATTATCTTTCTAATACTTAGAGGTCAAGAAGATGATGTACATGTATACTAGTATACTTTTTTTATCTTTATATACATAAACCTAAGAAAATATTTAGGTGCACCCAGTATTTCGAGCCCTGCAAACACTTCAAAGTAAACAATCAATTGTATCCTTCAACAGGCTCCCGACAGATATCCAGGCTGAGTCCATTCCTCTGATCTTAGGAGGGGGTGACGTCCTGATGGTAGGTGCATTATGTTTGATGATGCTCTGTTTCATAATACAATGATAAACTTTCTTCCAACACAAAGGTCTGACCAAATGCTGATGTCACATATTTGAAGATCATGTGTCTGTAACTCTCGCAAGTTATGCTCAGAAGTGATTGGTCATCAGTAGGGCTGGGTACCGGTGTTGGATATGACACAACTGGTCGGACGAATTGACGACACGTCTGTCTTTGGGAGACGATCAAACCAAACTAACTTTTATTCAAAATCGCATTACTGGTCGCGTTCTGATGGTTCTAGAACACCCTTCGCCGAACAGGTATAGATCGCCCGCCCGAGCAACGGAGGTACTCGAGCGGGCGGTCGCCCCGTTCGAAGAAGGGTCGCCAGAACGCGACAGTTACAATAAACAAATTCAAGTAGATATACAATACAATACGATCATTCAATACAATTCAATACGTTACATAATGTACGATATAATACATTACACCGGTACAGTGTACCAGTACAAACCGTCCATTCACAAGTTTTTACATTACATGTATGAATCAGGGTCAGGTCCGGACCTGGACCTGATCCTCTGGACCTGAACCGGATCTTTACCTGGACCTGAATTTTCTGTACCGGCACCCAGCCCTAGTCATCAGTATTCATCCTGAAGAAGGAACTGTAAATCAATCTTCTCAAATCCAATTTTGTACTGTGGTTGGTTTGTAACACTGTTTTGGCTTGTGGACTGTTGACTTACATGTATTTGTGTTGTTTGTTGTTGGTTGCAGGCAGCAGAGACTGGCAGTGGTAAAACTGGAGTAAGCTTTTTTTCAACTTTTGGTTTGAGCAGAAGAAACTTGTGTATCTGTACATTTGCATTTGTATTTGTATATAGATGACAATGGAAGTCATTTGATTTCTTACAAGCAATGCAAATCCTTTATAATCCTTATTAAGGCCACACCAATTTAATTTCTTGGTTCACAGATTTTTTCATAAAAATATGGAGCGATATGGTGAAAAAAAATTTGTAAAATGATTGAGGTCAAGATAAGGGCTAATCCAAAACATAAAGAATAAAAAGTTTTCAGCTTGAAAAAAGGTACAAAAACACTCTTACTGTACAGTAACAGCACCTGTTTGTTGAAAATTACAAAAGTAGTGTCAGTTTTTATGTTTGTCCCATTCTTCATGAGTGAAAAATATAACTGCAATAATAATACCCACATTTTAGAGTACTCTATTAAAAGGAGCTTATAATATAAAGGCCAATTTGCTACACCAGAAAGTTGGTGAATGGTTTCATTAATGGTGAAAATTTGCTGAGTAGTAATTTTTTTTTTGTTTCCAAAAAATAGGAGCGAGCGAATCCGTGAACCAATTAATTAAATTGGTATGGCCTAAATAGAATATAACTAATGCCTTTCCATTTCTCCAGGCCTTCTCCATACCAGTGATCCAGATTGTACAGGAGACTTTGAAGGACGAACAAAATCCAAAGATCAGGAAAGCTGGAGTTTCAGCGAGTAGGTTTCATATGGTTCATATGATAAACTTTTATATTAATGTTAAACTTAGTTTGAGTCTTGCTGTGACTATTAGATGAATGTATATGAGTTGCACGTATGCTACATTCAATGTATGAGAAAAGTTAGAAATAATGTACACTGAAGTACAGAAAAATATATCACTCATTCAGATAATAGGTAAGTCTGAGTGTTGGAAGTTATGGCCAGTGATAGCCTGTCAACTGTCAAGACAAATATTTTGAATACATCATACATACTAGTGGTGGGTGCCAGTACAGAAAATTCAGGTCCAGGCCCAGGTACATTCCAGGTCCAAAGCCCTGGTCCAGGCCTGAATCTGTACCTAATTGTTTGTAAATGGACGATACTCAAAACAATGGTCCATTTCACTACAAAGGAATCTGTTCGGTGGAGTATCTTATCTTCATGTAAACAACACTAACTGCCTCTGCTAAGTTTGACTGTAGAAACTTGGTAAAAATGACAATCGACTCTCCTTTACTTTAATTTTCTTGGATTCATAACTGACATAAGCCTAAAAAAAATGTGAATGCTTGCCACTGTATTGCCTGTATCATCTCTTCATTTTCTAATCGGTTCAACATCAGGTTCACTTAATTTCATCATGTCTGTTTTTTTTCCGGACTGGTTCAACAAGTAAAAATGGTTTTGTAACGGTACACTATACCGATAACCACTCCTAGTACATACATGTACTTAGACAAGTAGTACTGTAAATGCAGAAACTTTCGCAGTGGTTTAAATGTTTGTTGTTTTCGCGGTGGCCGCTTCACCGCGAAATTGAAACCACTGCGAACATTTTTCCAAAGCAGTAAGAGACTACAGTGCATGGTGCTACCGCAAACTTAAAACCACCTTTTTCCCGCTACCGCGAAATCAAATCCCCGCGAACTTAAATACATTTACAGTATATCATTAACCATGTTGTGATGTTTTACATGCATACAGCTATCAATAAATGGCAGATCAACCCATACGACCGGGGTCTCTCCCTGGCGGTCAGCCCAGATGGACTGTTGGTCCAGTGTCGGGAACAGAAGGAGTGGCATGGTGGGCGGTCAACCAAGGGTGTAGTCAACAAAGGTGTGTTTCCAGAGTATTTTGTAAGTTAAGAGATTGGGCTATATCAAGTAAATTTGTTATTTCTTGTATTGAATACATGATAAAGTTAAAGCTGAGGATCAACATAAAACATATTAATGTAAATGGAAAGGCTATGACAGTTTCATGAAATGATTTACACAGTGTATGTACCCTTCTTCTCTTTTGTACAGGAAAGTATTACTATGAAGCTACAGTAACTGATGAAGGCTTGTGCAGAGTGGGGTTTTCTACTTCCAAGGCAAACCTGGACCTCGGTATGTGTTGGTTTCTACTAGTCTGTACAGGTTTACAGTGTGACTTTGTCTCAACAATGTTGATGAAGTCTGATGTTACATTACTCATACACTATATTTTAGAGGTCAGTTATGAATAACATAACTATAGTGATGGCACCATATAGATAAACCTGAAGAAAGGCAAATCTTGCAATGTGCTTTTACGTATGTTTCACTTTCAGGCACATGCAAAAGCGGTTTTGGGTTTGGTGGAACTGGGAAGAAGTCGTTTGGTCGTCAGTTTGACACCTATGGAGAGGTAAGAAAAGACAACAGATAGACAACTTTAAAGAAAATATTGCCATTGCCTTTACAGTGTCAATAGTTAGTAGACAGATTTAAACCATGTACATACAAACTGTCTTTTACATACATTACACACTCACTTGTACAATGTATGTATAAATACTGTAGTTTTTTTTTTTCTTAATGAATGTTTATTACAATTAATTTGTATTTGTGATTTTCTTTTGCATGGGTACCACATGTGCCTTTAGTTTATACATGTCTATAGCTTGATAACCTTGATTCTGTCACCCAGTACTGATGTATAGCGTTACTGTTTAACTATGTTTTGCAGCCTTTCGGTAAAAATGACACCATTGGATGTTACTTGGACCTAGACAATGGAACTATCAGCTACTCCAAGAATGGTAACATCTTTGTTCAGTTTGTTGACAGTGAATGTTTGTGTGCGTAAAGATTTATCCTAAATGATTAGGGTTAGCTATGGTTTTACATTTGTGCTAATGGCATTTCTAGCAAAATTAGTTTTCTTCAGTATAATCTCATAGAGATTGAAGTATCTGCTAGTACAGTAAAAGCTGTTTAATAGAGATTGAAGTATCTGCTAGTACAGTAAAAGCTGTTTAATTGCACACCCCATTTGCCGGTGTTTTTCGTGTAATTATCCAGATGGTGCAATAACGCAAAGTTATCCAGCTGGACAGCACAGGTTTGAGATTTGGGGATTCAGTGCAATTAACAGAAGTGTGCGTTAATCCGTTGTGCAATTAACTGGCTTCTATTGTATGTCACAATTGCAGTCTATTGTAACCCTGTAATGTTTTTCTTGTAGGAAGTGATCTTGGTATTGCGTTTGAGATCCCTCCCCATCTGAGGAAACAGCCCATATTCGCAGCTGTGGTGCTCAAGGTAAATGTGACCATGGCATTCATATAAGAGTGTAGTATAGATAAATAATCTGTCTAGCTGGTATAAGTTGCCCTACTGTTATACACACAAGGTTTGTAGGCATGGAAAAGCAGCTAGATGTAGGTAAGTTATAATAAGTCAAAGAAATATAGTGAAAGAAATATATTATTTGTTAACGTGTATTTCATAGCCTTCGTTATTTGCTTGAAATTTCTTTACGAACTTCCAATTTATTGTCTAATTTACATTATATTATTTCCTAGTTCATAGTGAATATCAAATTTCCCTGTTATAGAATGGAGAAATGCAGTTCAACTTTGGAGACACTGCCTTCAACCATCCTCCCCAAGGCAACTACGTAGCCCTGACCAGAGCACCTCCAGACTGTGTGGTCAAGTCAGTCAACACAGGTATTTATCTCTGGATGACTCCGATGAGGGATTTGTTTTAATCAAAGAGAAATTATGTTAGCTGTATGCCCTTTTCTACAAATACATAGGCATATACCCTTTACAGAAGAGTTGACCACATAATGCAATATTGAAAATGATTTAGGTATTAGCTGTATACAATCTGTAATTTTCTGTAACTCATCTTTCTTCACAACTTTTGAATTTGAACTGTCTAGGATGCAGACAGTATTTTAAACACTGTATCAAGAGCCACAATGGTGTTACTTTCCATTTAATCTGACCTTTCTGTCTCTTTTGGAACTTCACAGTTGGTGGTGAAGCCAAGGGTCAGAACACATTGTTGTCATTCGCTTACTGTGCCCTTCTTATTGCTTATAGAAGGCTGTCTTACGTGCCTGTGTATTCAGTACTGTCAATGTTTCAAGGTTTTGTTAGCAAACACTATGATGAAAGCAGGCTTTAAGGGACCGTACGGCGTTTAGTGAGGGGGAGGGCCGGTCGCCAGAGGGCCGGGTCAAAAAAATTTTGCTAGGCCCTCCCCCCAGGTAAAAATTTTTTTGCTAGGCCCTCCCCCTGGCAAAATATTTTTTTGCTAGGCCCTCCCCCCTCCTATCAACTTTGAAAAAATATTCAAGACGCCAATAAAACATGCGCTCCCATTTGGAAATGTGCTTAAATGCGTCATACTTTTTTATGATTTTCATCGCGAAGCAGATCTCTCACACCTCACAGAAATAAAGGGAAAACAGAATGGCTCAAAATATCTGCTTAATAATAGAAGGATAAATATCTGCTTCATGGAGGCATAAATATTTGCTTTATAGAAGCTATTTCATTGTTTTGATATCAAAACAACACCTAAAAAGCATTTGTATCTGGATTTCTAGTAGATTTGCGCCACGAAGCAGTGCGCGCCCCGCCCCCTGAATTTACGTATTGCAAGCTCGCGGGCCTGAGCGGCTTGACGGAAACCATTTTCAATGTACATGTACATATACATTGTATTTTTAACTTTTTTCTGGTTCTGTGGTGGTAATAACTTGCGGTAAATCGGGGGGAAAATGAAAACCAAAACGACAACGCGATTGGACTAACCAAAACCAAAACTGTAGTGGGGAGGGGGGCGCTGACGCATGACGCTGATTTTCCCACGACGGGGTAGACCGGTGCCTCTCTAGCTCTATCCGCCGGCGACTTGCAGGAGATCTTTTAAAAATGCCACGCTTTTTTGACACGATTTCCTGCATTGCATTTTTATGGGAAAATTTGCTGGTTAAATGATATTTCTATGGAAAAAAAAATACGAGGGTTTCAAGTTTTTTGAGAACGACGTTTCCAACACCGGCATGTCTGACGCCAAAGGCACGAAGAATCGCAAGGTAGGTCCGGGGAAATTTTGAAATCTTGACCCTCTTTAAAGTTATTTCCTGCAGTTTGAGGGAAATATTTTGCTGGCAAACAAAGCTAACTTTAATGGAATTTCAATTTAGAAATACAAAATTAAATCCCCCCAAACACATTATCACGATGTCGGCTACCAAAGGCGCGAGGCCGGTCACGTCAAAAGGGATCCAGGGAAATTTGCAAATCTTTACCCTCGAGCTCTGAAACGCCATTTCTTACATTTTGAGGGCAACAGGACAGGGGTAAATTTTGCTGGCAGACTAATCTAGAGTTTAATAACATTTCTATAAGTGAAAAACGTTTTCGAGGGCGATTCATAAGCCCCGCCCCCTCCCCTTTCGCATTTTCACTGTGTCCCGAGTGCCAACCTTGGGCGATCCCTTGCGGAGGTCCAGAAAAATTTTGAAATCTTGACCCTCTGAAACGCCGTTTCTTGGATTTTAAGGGACAAATATTGCTGGTAGACTAAGCTATTTTTTTTTTGCTTGGCCCTCCCCCCAAGTCAAAATTTTTTTGCTAGGCCCTCCCCCTAGCAAAATATTTTTTTGCTAGGCCCTCCCCCCTCTGGCGACCGGCCCTCCCCCCTCGCTAAATGCCGTACGGTCCCTAACCTTGGCAAGATCTACACTGCAACATTTGTACTGGCTGATTGTGCAAATGCATTTTATGGCATGTAGCCAGTACATCAAAATTACTTTGCACATGTAATGAAATAGTGAGTGAGTGAGTGAGTGAGTGAGTGAGTGAGTGAGTGAGTGAGTGAGTGAGTGAGTGAGTGAGTGAGTGAGTGAGTGAGTGAGTGAGTGAGTGAGTGAGTGAGTGAGTGAATAATATAAAATATACTGAATGAAAAAAATGTACTTCATGTCTTGGGAAATAATAATCCTCATCTTTAGCTGAAACACATATTTTTCATTGCTATTGTCAGAGCAGCTTGGCTATATCTTTGGCAAGAGAATATCTGGTGTCCATAACTCTCACATATTTCACACTATGATAAAATTGACTGTTTGTCATAACTTCTATGTATCACTTACACCCATAACAGGTGGTGTAGCATCGTCCCACAGTAAGCCACAGCCAAATGCTCCAAAGGCCCTCATCATTGAGGTCAGTACAAAAGTGTTGATGAAGTTGAAATTTTGCATTCAGTGACTTGTGCATAGTCATAACCACGCAGTTTAGTATTCTTTCCAGTGAAGGACATTTTGAATTAAGAGTAGAATGAATAGCAAGATGTATGTTTTCTGTGTAGTCAGTTTGTACCACTTATCTTTTATATGATTACTGTTTGTGATATATGTTTTCTATTTTCCTTACAGCCCTCCAGAGAATTAGCTGAACAGGTACATTAATCAGCTCAAAGCTTTCTTTTTTTACATAATCATCTTTTGCTCAGTCATTGTCATGTCATTGATATATATAATATATGAACATTATGAAACACAGAATGGTCTTGAATTAGAATGTGAATTAAGACTGGGTAGGCTGTCCAAAATGATGATGACAACTTGTTTCTTTCTCTATTCTAGACACTGAACAATGTCAAGATGTTTAAAAAACACATCAATGACCCTCCAATAAGGTAGGCATAGATTTTCACATTTCAAAAACATTGTAACAGTATTGACTTTGGATATCACAGGTTTCTTGTAGTACTTTTTGTGTGATTATAGCTGAGTCTATAGTAATGAGTAAATAGGCAGAAGAGACGTAATTTCTAAATATTATAAATCTTATAAAATTGGGAGAGATACACTCTGTATGTATTCATGGTTTTTGTAATGATATTGTGACTTCATTGTTGTCACTGTCATATCAATTTGAAATGATGTTTTTGTGCACTTAAGTCTTGGGATTTATATGTATTACTTGTCCCATTCTTACTGTAGAGAACTGCTTATCATTGGTGGTGTACCTGTAAGAGACCAACTACAAATCTTGGACAATGGGGTGAGAACTAAGAATGTACTTACTGTATTGTATACATTGTAATTGCTGTTTTGTGCATGAAGTCAATATGTACATGTCCATTTAATGCAGTCTGGTACAACATGCAGGGTAATACAAGAGCTTGAAATTCAGCCTTTGTACAAAATTTGCAATCTTAGATATACTAGGGGCACCAGTACGATGTACTTGTTGGAGCGGTAAAAAATCGGGCCAGAGAAAAATCAGAAGACCGGATTTTGGACTGTCAGTAGAAAATTACTACATTATATCAAAAGGAGTTTACACATTTTGGCACTTGTACCGCTTCTAGAAAATAATAAGTTTGAAGTAGAGTACAGAGTCATTTCTACCAAGTTTCTACAATCAAACTTGCTGAGTTTACGTGAAGACGCTTGATTTTGAAAATACCAGTGGGAGTTGGGTACTCCGCCAAATAGATTCCTTTGTAGAAAATTGCACCATTGTGCCTATTCACAAGTTTTCACGAACAATTAGGATCAGGTCAAGACTGTACCTGTGCCTAAATTTTCTTTTACCAGTAGTTCCCACCCCTAATCTGTACAATGATGATTGTTTGACATGGCATCTTTCCATTTGCCCAGGTGGATATTGTAGTGGGAACACCTGGTCGGCTGGAAGAACTAATCTCAACCGGCAAGCTGCTCCTCTCACAAGTACGTACAAAGTAATATAGATGTTCTAATATTGTATATTATATATATGCTGAAACAGTGCATTTTTTCGGATATGATTTTGGGAATGGTCAGATGTTTCAGGTAGCATCCACTACCTTTCATCAGTGATGGAAATCATATCCAGTTAATAATGTGTAACTGCTATTTTGGCATGTCTTATTCCCTGGATGTCTAACCATCCTTGATGTAACAGTGCATTATTTTTGACTGAGTTGTGTTGTGAAGTTGTTTTAGACTAGATCGTAGATGGCATCTACAATAATTCATATATATCCTCAATACTTAAACTAGAGAGGTTAGGACTATTCTTCAGTTTTAGAAGCACATGTTATACTAAATTGACCAAGAGTTTGTTTTTTCTCCTAAGGTGCGATTCTTTGTACTGGATGAATGTGTAAGTACTCTTCTTGTCTATGAATATTTTAGCTCCAACTATGCACAGCTTGATGATTTACTGTCAAGAAACCTACCGGACTTGGAACTTGTAACAGTTATGAATTGTTTATTTTTCCAGGATGGGCTCCTATCTGCAGGCTATGGCCAGTTTATCCAGCGCTTACACGACTCCATGACTAAGGTGTTTGCAGATGGTAAAAGGCTCCAGGTAAAGTCAGAAGTGCTAATACATTGTACTGTTGTCATCTTGTCATGAAGGTGCACTATACATATATAGCTGCAATGTAATAATACATAGACATCAGAGACTTGTTAATTCTCTTTAAGTATAGTTCCTATCCACCATGTGCTTAACCCTAGTTTTACGATGTACCTTTCCTAATTGTGTACATAGTAATTTGTACATATTAAGATGGTTGAATATTGTTTTGACTGTTAGAAACGGTGTGACGTAGGGTGTTATAAATTTCTTTCATTGTTTGCAGATGATTGTGTGCTCTGCAACCCTGCATTCCTTTGATGTGAAAAAGATGGCTGTAAGTATTATGATTTATACACCATGTTGTACTTGCTTTCACTTTTTATTCCCTCCTGGATGAATTGGAAAGGATTTTCTTAAATCTCATTCATCAATTTTTTAACCACTCTTGTATATCTGGTTGACATGTGTTCTACATCATTTGATTCTGCCTACAGGAAAAGCTGATGTATTTCCCAGTGTGGGTTGATCTGAAGGGGGAGGACAGTGTGCCAGAAACTGTTCATGCTGTGGTAGGTACAAACTGTGTGGTAACAGTAACTGTAGCAAACCTAAAGTGTATAACACTAACAGTAACTGCAATCAAAAAGAGCAGGGCTCCTTCCTGGTGTGAGTGATTCAAAACATACATTCCTATGGCCGCACCTGGCGCAAGTACTGTCATATTCAGGTCACCTAAGTGGCACCGAATGGCAGTCACTCCAAACCCTTGCGATTTAGCCCCACCTATTGTAAGCTCCTCGCAATTCAGCCCCTGGCTGCTAAGAGAGAGTAGACGGCCCACCTAACAACAATAACAATAGCAGTCGCATCCTCTATCTTGCCAACAGAAATGTGGAAGAATTACTGTTTGAAGTTTTGACTTGTACAACTTGACATGTTCCAGGTGACCAAGGTAGACCCAGTGAGGGACACCTACTGGCAGCACTGTGGGAGGAACCATGTGGAGACGGATGGCATTCACAATAAGGACAACGTACATCCCGGCAACAACACTCCGGGTACATTTGGTTTCTGTTACACAGCAGTAGTTTCCAAGCAAATGTATCTAGCCACAATAGCCACATTACCTAGAACAGGATAAGAGAATTTCATTCCGTCCTCTTTCTTAGAAATGTTCCTGGCCATTAGTTTCTGCATCTCTTTGGTATGACTAAACAATTTCTTCGGCCAAGTTGCTCAGGCAGCAACCCGAGTCAAAAGCTAGGTTACACCATCAACATCTCATGTTGCCCCACTTCCAAGTTCAGGGCTCGAAATACCACCTGCATATGCACGTTAGTGCAGGTAAAATTGGAGCTGTGCAGGTATTTCTGATGTCTACCTGCACCTAACCTGCACTGGTCCATGTACTGGGTTTTATACATAAATGTCCTATGATGTCAGTGTATGTGGAATGGTTCCTGAACAATTTTAGTATGATCCATATTTCCTAAATTCAGAGTGGTGCAGGTAAAATTTGTCTGGTGCAGGTAATTTTCAAGGTTACCTGCACCAGTGCAGGTATGCAGAAAAAAGTATTTCGAGTCCTGAAGTTATAACTTTCTTCAAATCAGCTACTTATCCATTATCTTTCTTTCAGCTGTTACATGTTACTACTTAATGTTTTATCTTATGAAGAGCATGCATGCATGCACATATGTAGGGGCAAAAGCGGTGCTCCAACTATATAATTTGAGGTTGCACACTGAGCTACCTGGGTTTAAAATCAAGTTGCGCCAAGCAAAATGTAGTTACATTTGCAAGTGTGGAAGTGGGGATATTGAGCACTGCTGTATGACTGTAAAGTTGCCCTGAAACATATCTACCTTCAACAAAAGGAATTGTTTTCGGTTTTGCTATCATGATGGATTAAACCTATAAGCAGCACCTGACATTCTTGTCACAGCCATTGGAAAGTCATCTTTTCAATAGGCCAAACTAGATAGATGAAGAAAGATTTAATGCAGCTGCAGGACATCTGACTACAGATGCAAAGCACAGTGAATGATGATGATGACGATGAAACTAGACAGTTGCATTTTCCTTCCTTTTTTTCTATGCAGAAACCCTATCTGAGGCAGTGAAGATCCTGAAGGGAGAGTACACTGTCAGGGTCATCAAGGAACACAAGATGGACATGGGCATCATCTTCTGTCGCACCAAGCTGGACTGTGATAACATGGAGAGATACTTCATCAGGATGGGCGGAGGTTAGACCTCATATTTTTTTGTTCAATACCTTTTTTTATTGTTGAAGAGGTTCATCAGTCACATATGAATACAGTTACTACAAACTTTCTTCCAACAGTGATTGTTTTTTAAAGGCAAGGTACATACCTCCAAATTTTCGATGTCTGACAGCACATCTTGTTCACAGAGAATGACCTAGTCTCGATCTTGGGAGAGAACTCGAGACTAGGTCAGGCTTGCGTAAATCTTTTTTTTATCTTTGTAATACCACAGCAAGTTAATTTGTTGGTATAGAGTATAATGCTGATAGTGATACATTGAATATCAACATGAGGAAAAGTGTTCAATCACCTGTATGTACAGGAAAATGCCAAAGACAAACAAATGTGGTAAGTGCTCTGTAATGTAACTGACAAAATTAAGGTATATTTTTTACTAAGTAAATGTATGCATAAACCATAGAGTTAAACAACATATTTTCTATCATGACCATAGAATTTTTGTACAAAATTTATCCTCCCGATATTTTCCCCTAACAGGACCCAATAGCTCAGGCCACCAGTTCTCATGTGTTTGTCTTCATGGAGACAGAAAACCACCAGAAAGGAAGAAAAATCTACAGTTGTTTAAGGTTGGGAATGATGTATCCGTACATTGACATTTTTGTACCACATCACTTCCTAACAATGTCAGGTTTCTGTTGCATGTTGACATTATGTCTGGTTCTTCCTTTGTTATGAAAAAAGTTTTTTTATTCTGCCCTATACTTTTATCATAGCTTTTAGTACAATGGTAATATTTTCTGTTGTAGGACCGTAGAGTCCGTTTCCTGATCTGTACTGATGTTGCAGCTCGAGGTCTGGATGTTAAAGGGATTCCATATGGTGAGTGACAGCTGTCAAACATCAGTATACAGACCTTAACAAGCTCTTGTAACAGTAATATTTTTTTTTTTCTGTATGATTGTATATTCTCTATGTGTTGGTAGCTTGCTGACACAAATACAGGAACATCCCTAGGTGTGGCTACAGCTGTCCAAATGTTTGTATACAGTAAAAGTAAGAGAAAGTTTTTTTAGACTCTCTTATAAAGTGTATGTTATTTCAGAGACATGTAGTTTGTCTATTATGTACAATGTCTCCTTTTACCACACAGTTATCAATGTTACTCTGCCCCCTTCTGATGAGAAGCAGAACTACGTGCACAGAATTGGTCGTGTTGGCAGAGCCGATAGGTAAGTAACCGACTGCTTTGAACATCTCTCAGTGTCCTTACCAACTTGAGACTCTTAACTTTTTGCCTTAGTCAAATATCAGTCACTATCAAGAGTAATTGTGGTGTTTGTTCTCCATTTCAGAATGGGTCTTGCCATCAGTTTTGTGTCCACTGTTAAGGAAAAGGTAGGTGTTAAATGAAACATTTCCCAACCTTATACTAATACACTATGACATGTCTGTGTGTTGTCATTTTAAGTGTTTCGTGTTATAACCACTTTTGTTGTTGTGTTGTGGCGTTTGGGGATTGCTGACCGCCCAGACCATGGTATTTATGCTTTCTACTTGACAGACATTGAGTTTGAGTCTTGTGTTTTTACTGGTTTTACTATAAGCCTGGCCAACATAGCTGTGTGTTGTAACCAAGTTTTGTGTTGTAACCGCGTCCCAATAAGAGGAGGGTTGTTACAACACCAGACTGATGACGAAGTGTTGGTTTTGCTATAAACCTATCTAACATTTGTTGTAACCATACAAGTATGGTACCATGACTGCCCCAGCAGGGGGAGGGGCTGTTACAACACCAGGCTGATGAATGATAACTACATGTTGTAACCAGTTTATGTGTTGTAACCAGTTTTTGTGCTGTAACCATCCAGGTCTGGTACCACGGCTGTCCCAGCAGAGGGAGGGGCTGTTACAACACCAGGCTAACCTCCCAGGGCGGCTGTGCCATCTGGTTTGACGAGCCCCAGTACCTGGCAGACATCGAAGAACACCTGGGGGTGATTATCCAGCAGGTGGAGGCAGACATGAAGGTCCCCGTGGATGAGTTTGATGGAAAGGTGGTGTACGGGCAGAAGAGGAAGGCTGGGGGTGAGATTTGGTCTATGTTCTATACACCAATATGATTTATTGGGTCACAGATTTTTTAAAATATTGCTGAACTGAAATGCCAATAATGACTGAGGGGGAAATTTGTACACACTCGACTCGACATTGGAATAAAGGTACTTATTCCACCACTGTTTTCATCTTGACCTCTCACTTTGTATTTGAAAAAATTAGAGAAACAAGGAATTAAATTGATGGGACCATTTTGTGCCCCTGCACTGTGCAACATTCTGTTTGAACAATTATGACATGTACATTGTTCAAGGGTGCCAGAGTGTTTGCAAAATGAAATCATTCCTACAAAGGAAGCTATTTGAAGAGAGACAAGTTTATTAAACTGTATGAAAATAACATTAAGAAAGCTTTGTGGTACTGGAGAAGTGTCAACTGCTGACTTTGTCAGCTGTAAGTTATGTGTGTGTTAGTGCTTTTGATTTAAAGAAATTTTTTCAGAGAATTCTTTGTGTATTCCAGGTGGGTCGTACAAGGGCCATGCAGCCCAGCTGGCCCCCACTGTGAGCGAGCTGGCAGAGTTGGAGAGAATGGCACAGACATCCTACCTGAGCCTCAAAGAAAACCAACAGACCTTGTTTAAACTGTAAAACAAGAGATTCTACAGGCAGAATCTCACAATGTCTTCCTTCTCTGGCATGTGCATTTTTATTTGAGCCAAAACAGCAAGCTACAGCAGAAGTTCTGATGTAACGTTTAAGGAATGAGCAGCAAAATTTGATTTCTGAATCCCAAAACTGCAAAATGATGTTTTTTGTTTGTTTGTTTTCGGTACGTACCAATACTGTTTCTGGCAGGGCTTGGGAAGATGGACATATTGGGAAGAAAAGTGCCAACTGATCTCAGAGGACTGAAGAAAAAAGGAAGATCTAGAGACCTCCTTCCCTCAACTGCTGTGTTACTAAGTGTTTAGTATTGAAAGAACATACCAGGGAAGCTGAAACTGGAAGAGGAAATATGCTTTTCCCAGTGTCCTTTTATTGTAGCTCTGCTATAATAATACATATTGCTGTTACCAAGTAACCAGTTGTAAAACTGAAGACATTGTTCAAAGAAAAATGCAACAAACTAAGCATGGTCAGGTGACTAACCAGACCATGAAAATAGTAAATAAATGCTGCTCTGCAAACAATTTTTTTGTTTCTGTGGCATGATTGCATTCTGGACACACACAGAACATATTATATTAGGATGAATATATTCAAGTCTTTTACATATCTTAGACATATAAACAAAAACTGACATAGACATACATGTTCTGTAATTAGACAAACGTCCAGTACCACCACTTTATGTGAGGGCACCAGATTAATCTGACTATTATACAACTCTACTCTACATTTTTACTTCCAACATGAATACCAGTGAAAGGTACTAACCAAAAAGCTTCTGATATTAGGTTAATTGAATCAGATATATTTTCTTGCTTTACTCACTCATCTGAGTCTATACCCAATTTTACTACAGATTCTGTCTTATTTGGTCATGTCAACATCAATACACAACAGGACAACTATCTTTTTCTTGCTTATCTATTTTAATGTCCATTTAACACAAGTTAGATAGCAACATAATAGCAATGGTCTCCCGTCTACAGTATGTCCTCTGCAAGGATACTTGGTTTGAAGATTTCCTGAAAAAAAAAAAGGAAAGAACACAAGTCACAAACTTGGTTGAAATTGGTGTGACTTTTAGCATCAATATCTGCAATGCAATTGATTAACGCAAACCTGTGTTAATCTTTTGTCCATTTAAAGAATCACTTGCAATGTTCAATTCTGGTAGTGAAGTCTCATTTTATTACATGTACAAATGACATTTTAGCCCCAAAAATAATTTTAGCCCCTGGACTTAACTGACTAATTATTTACCCTACTTGTGCAGAGGTTTTATCATTATATGGCCATTGGAATGTGTGGTAGGAGACCACAGTGAGTTGTTTTTCATGTAGACAGCATAGAACATACCTTGTTCAGTGCCAACATGCCACTGAAGATGCCTTCCAGAGAGACGGCGGCCGGTCGGTGGTTTGGGCTTTCCTGCCAACATGACAGCATCACCTGATACCTGTATGTCAAGGAGGAAATTTTATTACTGTGTTATGATGTTTCATAGGACGCACAGCACATCTGGGCATAAAAGGTAGTAACATGAACGTTATGACAGAAAAATATGATATATAGAGTGTATCAAGACACAGCACATTCTCAACTAATAAAAGGAAGTAATGTGGCAGTCAAGTATAATGTATGAATGTGTCGATTAAACACCAGCAAAACAAATAGTAGAAATTGTAAAATAGGAAGAAGGACCTATTCTCCAAGCAGAGGTTGGGTCACGGAGATAGTGACGCTCCTACTCGTGAGGCCGAGGGGAGCAACTGTCATAACTATCTCCAAGACCCAACTTCTGCTTGGAGAATACGAAGGACCTATGTAAAGGACTTTTAGAGCAAGACAATTATATAGAGATCTTTGTTTCACATGTCAAAGGCCCAGGACAGTCATTAATACATTTCTTCATCTACACATGACAATGAAGTGAAGATAATGATGCAAGAATATGACCTACACTGCATCACTGCATCTGGATGGCTGAGCCATGCGCTCCTTGTTCCTGATCAAGTACCGCAGCAGCTTGTGTTGGGAGGTGATGTAAGGGTAGGGGGTGGCACCCAGGGTAGCCATCTCCCACAGCACGATACCAAACGACCAACTGCAACAAAGATCGATCGATACTTTGTTGGACTACAGTAGGCATTCATGTAGTCTTCCTGGCGTACAAGAATAACACCTTGTACATAATCAACACAACTATATAGACCTTATGGTAACGGCGGAACCTATAAACCTATAAGTACATGTATGTTAAACCATCACAGGGCTCGAAATACTGGGTAAAGATGCACCTTGGTGCACCCAAATTTGGATCGGTGCACCCATTTTTTTTTACGTCTGTGGGCGCTCCAAAATATTTTCGTAGGTTTACCTTTCACTTAAGATATAATAAAAGTATACATTATAGTCTTGACATCTAAGTGTCAGAAAGATAATGAAGTAATACTTTATTCTAATTTTGATGCACCCGAGTTTTTAGAAATGAATTTCTATCCCTAAGCCCTGCATTCTATGTTCTGTTTTCAGCACGCGTTCTCAGCATGTTGTAAAGCCCCGTTTACAAATCAAGAATTTAGCTCGGCCGAGTTGTCAGCGAGCTCTAAATTACGAGGAGGCATGAAACTGATGACTCACTCTCACTCACTCACTCATCCTCTTGCACATGGTGCGTAGAGCCGACTGCGTGCACTAGAGTTCTCCACCGCCCTCTGTTCAATGCTGCTGGCTGCGCCTGCTGGGGTGTGATGTTGATGCTGCGGAGATCTCTGGTCACCACGTCCATCCAGCGGGTGCGAGGCGCCCCCCGTGGTCGCCGCCATCCTGCCTGCTTGGGATCGAAGTCTAGCAGGGCTCTCGTAGGGTGTTCTGGGGGGAGGCGAAGGACATGGCCATACCAGCGGACTCTTCTCATGGCAGCGAGGCTAGAGGCAGGAGGTTGTCCGGTCTGCTCCCGGAGGTCGCTGTTACGCACATGCTCTTGCCAGCGAGTGCATGTGATTCTCCTCAGGGCTCTGGTGTCAAACCCATCGAGACGGGCTGCCAAGGTGTTGCTCAGAGGCCAGGTTTCGGAGCCGTACAGAAGGACTGATACGACGGAAGAGTTGTACACACGCTGTTTGGTCTGTAAGGAGACATGTCTGTGTCGCCAGAGTGGTTTCCACAAGGACTGTAGGACAGCGGAGGCCTGGGCACGTCGTTGATTTATCTCTGGCTTCAAGTCACCAGTCTTAGAGATGATAGAACCCAGGTACTTGAATGTGGAGACAAACTTGACAGGGCAGCCGCTGAAGATGAAGGGTTCAGGGTCAGGGCCGTCTCCAACATGCATCAGTTCCGTCTTGCCCCAGTTGATACTGAGTCCGAGCTTCTTGGCCTCCTCGTCGTAGACTGTGAGAGCGTCTTGAAGTCGGGTCAGGTCATCGGCAAGCAGGGAAGTGTCGTCGGCATACTCTATGTCCGCCAGGTTGTACTGCCCGAAACTGATGCCTACGAACAAATGGCAGAGTTTCTTCGTCGGCATCAGGGTCATACCTCCTCGTAAATTAGAGCTCGCTGACAACTTGGCCGAGCTAAATTCTTGACTTGTAAACGGGGCTTAACAATGTCGGGAAACCATGTTAACTCACACGTCACTCTTGCTGGAAAACTCGTCATCATAACGCAGGCACTCTGGGGCCATCCATCTCCATGGCAGGGGGTCTTCATTCTGAAAAATAAAAACACATAAACATTGCGGTGTATTAGCGGTCATAAGTACAAGGTGTCAATCTGTTGCCACTTAATTGATCGCAGAAACTCACAGACGATATTTGAAAATGCATAAGAATAAACAGTTTATCTTAAGCCACAATAATATCATAATGATACAGTTTTTAAGATTTTATATCCGTACACAAAATAAAGCGCTTACCAACAAGCTTTCGATCAGTCCTCTCTCGGGGGCCGATACCGACTGCCAAGCACCTTTGACCCTTTACTGACGTCACACTTCCGTTCCGTGCGACGGAAGAGGACTGATCGAAAGCTTGTTGGTAAGCGCTTTATTTTGTGTACGGATATAAAGTCTTAAAAACTGTATCATTATGTTAACTACCGTCACAGATGAACTTACATTCAACCACAATAATATCATGAACAACATTTTTAAGCGCGTTGGGAGTTTATGGGATGTGAAAATTAGCGCGGTGCATCATCTTATGTGGAAAGCGTTTGGCGTTTTCTATACAGCATGGTCGTGGCAATACCTTACCTTTGTTTCCGACAGCTCCCGATAGATACCACAGGACAGACCGAAGTCGGACAATTTTGCCACGTTGTCGTTAGAGATGAGAACGTTTCTGGCAGCCAGGTCCCTGTGGACAACCTAGAACGCAGAATCAAGTAGATGATAACGCTTTTACTTACTGGATAATATGCAAGTGGCATAATACTATGGATGTTGACGTCGACGTTCTCGTATATGACATAGTCGAAGCTGTAGGGCTGATATCAATCGGGGTTTTATCATGGTCAATATTGACCAAAGGAGACCACATATACAACATGCAACAGTTGGTCATATCTGTTGCTTTAGCTATAGAAGTAATAATCTTCCGAATTGAAATTATGCTAATCGTCTTGCAAGTTCGTACCAGTGTGCTAAAAAAGTAGAACATATATAAATTGCAAAAGAAAGATCAAAGAAGCAGGAATGAAAACGCTTATTATGGGTAGCTGAAGTACTACCGCTAACGCTTGTCTGTTGTTTGAAATTACATTCTGACTGTGTTTACAAGCATGTTCAGGTGAGAATATTGTTAAGTGGTAGAAAGATCTTGTAGATGTTGTGTTTTACTCACCTTGCTTCTGTCCAAGTAGGCGAGTCCTGACACGATGTCCCTGGCGTAGGACAGACACTCCCGCCCGAAGGATGACGGGATGCTTGCCTTCATGTTGGCGGCCTTTAACAGTCCCTGTAGATCCCTCTTACCGACGTACTCCAACAGAATGTAGATCAGACCTAGGAGGAAGGGAAATTTGGCTGTTCATATTGCTGGATATGTTGAAAGGCTAAAGCTTGGGATAAGCTTGGCTCACGACACCCCGAGTCCTGGACACTGTTCCGATATAAACGTCAGTTGGACCTATGACAGATACATGCTTATAAACCTGTCAAATAGGCTTTGTGCTTATGTTTTGTCCCCCTTAACACATGTACATTAAAAAATGTCATGAAGATGATACATTCCTGGCAAACCTGCTGTTTGTGTTCATGTTTTCGCCCCTTGACACACTGAAAACTGCCAATACATGAAGATGTTTAGATGATGATAAAATGGGGGAAAATTCAACCTTATCGTACACTTCAGTCATGTGCTTTAAAATGGATATGAACATATGTTCAACCGAGATGAACATATGTTAAACTATCTTACATGCTTAAAAGTAACCCAAAGTTTATGGATGTTGACAAGAGTTTGTAAACTACCTTTCGAGAGTATGACCCCGCACAGCTGTATGATGTTAGGATGGCCGCCATCTTCAGTAAGGTCCAGCAGAACCTTTAATTCCCGCTCAAAACTGTACTTCCCTGTGCTTCGGACGTTATCTAATTACAAACGATGATAAAAAGATTTCGTTGTATGAATAAATCAGAACTATGCATGATATCATGAACCCAAAGTTCATATCTAAATAATGGACGTTTTAAAATTCCGTGGATGTATTGAGATGTAGGTAAAGGTTATGGCGCGCGAAGGCAGTCCCAAAGCCTTTTTAAGGCCGTATTAAAGGGCAGTGGGTTCTTATCCACTGTGTTTAGGACAAAGTCTAGGGAGGCGGAGCCAATCCCTCTTCTCCCATCACCTCTTACCTCCCCAACTGAAGTCAGGTACCCATTTATACACCTGGACGGATCAGTAGCATGACAGGATTCGAACACAGGACCTCTGGGTTCTGGACCAAACACCCTGCAGTTGCGCCACACGACCCCAAGTATTGGGGATGTAGAAACGGGCGAGGCAAATTATGAGGAATCAACGGAAATAAATGGACAGGACACTGACCTGCACGTAAACCCTTCGCCGCTAGGACACTACTGCTTCCTCCTTCCCTCAGTTGGGCCCGGACCACGTGACCAAACTCACCCTGTCCGATCTGGTCCAGAAACGTGACGTCACCAGGATCCTTCTCCCATTGGGTCTGACGGATTCTGCGCAGAAGATCCTGTTGGAAACATCAGATGTTTTTCAGCTGAACTTCTCCTCCGGCATAGTTCTTAACCCAACTGATGGCCACTTGTTTATTTAAAGCTTACATCACATTTCCAAGCATTTAAAGATAGAAATGTATACGTAAACATATAAACAAATAATGCCCATGACTATTCTCTTTACGCCTTGTGCAACTTGGTGTCTTTTATATCATACTTTTCGTTTCCGAAAGCTGTCCAGCTAGGCCCCGGATTGGAAATGTGAGTAGTCCTTATTAGGGCTGGCAAGGCAGCTCGGCCCTGAGATACGTATACTGTTTCTACGAACTGTTTAGCAAATGGTATCCACATTTTGTATCAATATCATGCGTGACGTGAATGATCATAAGTGTAAGTGTAAGAAAAAATTATAAAAGCATTGTTCTCTATGACTTTCAGGCCATAACATGTGCTTGAAATCTTCTAATCGATCAATTGCGAGAACAAGAGATTCAGTACCTCGGACAGACCAAAGGAGTGTTTCTGTGGGGCACGCCTTCTTAGCCAGTACACTGATATACCAGCAGCCACACCCAGGACGAGTAGCGCGACCACCACTATCACAGGTGTTGTCCAGGTGTCGTTTGGTTCATCTGTGGTCGGTATGTCCTGGATATTAGGCGTTGATGCTGGTAAGGTGGTCCCCGTTGGTGGTGGTAATGTTGTCTCTGTGTCAATGGGGAAAATCGTATACGTTAACGTTCAACTTGGTACCTGGTTTACGCCTTGTCTGTTGTAGATTAAATACATAACCACTACTTAACTCGTGTAGCAAAACATCATTAACTGATGATGGCACCGATGATACAGACCTCACAGAGTCACCACACAGCACTGCTTTTGAATGCTCCAACAAGCCATGAGGTATGAAGTAAGGTCATATTAACGAAGAGTTCCAACACAAAAGTTTTCAACATCTTATATCTTTTATTGCACGTAAGCTGTAACAATCAAAGAAACATAATCTCTATATTGTAAAATTTGTAGTTACCACAAGTGTCCCCGGTCCACCCCGCTCTACAGACACATCCGCTGAAACGGTCGCACCTCACAGAGTTACTGGAGCAGTCACAGAGCAGCTTGCAGTTCCTTCCCCGCCAGCCAGGGGTGCATTCTGTCGGTACAGGTGGGAACATCACAGTAAGGCCATGTTGATTTTATTACATTGATGACATTCTCGCGGGAATTAATTATCTGACCAAGATTTCATACCAAAATCAACTTTTTTGGGGGCCAAACTTTTTTATTCACGCGCTCGCATCAGTTTGGGGGGTCCAAGAGGATGTTATCCATATAATCAAATCGACGTGGCCTAACAGTGCAATATGAGATGACGAACGACGTCATTTTTTTTACTTTAGCCTAAGGAAGTTAAGGTTTGGCTTGTCTACCTGTTTCTGTGACTGTCCGTTTCCATAATGCACAATCCAGCGTTGCCTGACAACATACATATTTGCAATATTGAAACAGGTACTTATTTTGATTGACATGTGCACGTAAGGTTGATAGTGGGATTAATGTATATCTGATGTAGCAAATGCCGGACAGTTCTGGTCATATTTCAAAAGGAAAACGCATATATATTATATTGTCTTATAGCCCACCTGTAACATCCAGCCTCACCGCGTCAGAGACAACACTCCCGTCTGGACCCCGTGCCTCACACGTGTACTCACCATTGTCCGCATCAACTATGTTACCGATTAAGACCCGACTGAAAATAAAATGACAGGAAGAAAAGAAAAAGACGTATTAAAGAAATATATCAATGATTTTGCAGAGATCAATTAAAGTTTCAGTGATAATGTAGTTTACTATATATTCTAAACACAAGACCTTAACATATCAGTATACAGATCTAACCAAATATCATAAGAATCCCACCATAGCTTCTTGAGTCAACACACACACACACACACACACACACACACACACACACACACACACACACACACACACACACACAACAATTGACACACAAAACATCATCTTCAACCTTGTAATTCCAGTACTGAGAACTCATGGCAGAACTAAATCGTCCGAATATCTTGGAAGACTGAGAAGAAGTACCTGAAGTTAATATTGAAACCAGGGGGTATTTACTTAGTGCATGTCTGGTTTCCTTTTAATCTGTGCCCATCGAAACATTCAAAACGACTTCAATGACACTTCCAATGAAGACCATAGCAAAATAGTTGCATATCTTAAACTAAACATATATACACATGCGTTAACCATAGCCTCCATAGCAGGCTCTCTGGGGCCTGTAATCAGCGACCCAGTACAAAAAGAAATGGCCAACAAAAGTGTATTTTGAGCAAAAAAATGTCCCAGAGAGCCTGCTATGGAGACTACGTTAACCATAGCATATCAATAATCATTGGCCTACCTTTCGATGTGTGTAGTTTGCTGAACTACTGAGTAGTTGCGATTCAGCTCTTCATTTCGAAATCGCCACGTCACCGTCCTGTTTCCCAAGTTCACCACCTCACAGATCAGCGTGGCGCTCTCCGTGATGTAGGGCGTGTACTCAGGCTCTTTCCTGACTGTCACTCGTCTGTCAACTGTAACCAATTACATCATTAGTTGCTTTCTGATAAAGTATCGGTCAATGAACCCAACATTAGCCTGTGGAAAACAAAACTGGTTGTATGCAACTGTAAATCTGATTTTCATGTAGATGATGTCTGTAAGCGGTTACGTCATAAATGAATAGTAGGTAACATGAGTCGTTAACGTTGGATAAAGAATCAAAGAGTACCACCTTTTTTGCAGCGTTATCTTTACAGAGCGCTACCATCATCTGCAAAGATGGAAGGATGCCTACTAAGATCTTTTAAAAATTACCTTCGCCAGAAGGTTATGCCTTTGGTTGCGTTCGTGTTATATATTTCCCTGTGTGTGTATGGAGGGGGGAGGGATGAACACTCTGGGATATCTTGGTGGCTTGTCTGGATAACTGGTATGTGAGTAGGCCTTAATGTGATGAGAATTTTTGGGCGGCCTAGTGGCTTGTTCTGGTACTGCAGCTGAACTTCCACTGTTGATACCTCGTTGTCTATATGATGTTTTCTATGTAACTTGCAACACCTTAATATGCTTCTATGACAATTATGTATCGTTATATAGTTCATATAGTACATATCCATCAAACTATATCTCCAAAGTTTTGATGACAGAAAATTCATGATCTCAAGATGTAAATAACATGAAAACCGAACCTATGTCACAGGTAGACCCGGTCCAGCCGATAGGACACTTGCAGGCCCCGTTGAAGGGGTGACAGTCGCCGCCGTTCTGACACGCACACCTCCCAGTGCAGTCTGCGCCGTAAGAGCCAACAGGGCAACCTGAAAGGCACAAATAGACTCCAGAATGGACCACAAGAAAATAGATGTTGCTGAAATGCCAAGCTATTTGTGGATCTAAGGCTAAGGGCACAACCCGCCGTACGTTCAAATAAGTGCAGTCTACGTGCCAAAACGTGGGCAATCTTTTGGGATCCGTAAGTGGTAAGTACCACCTCCGTACGAACTCGTAGGGAATCCGACGGATTTTGGAGCGCGCATGCGCAGACACGCCGTAGAACTTTAAGTGCAGGCAAAGCTCGGGCCATCGGGCAGCGGATTCGCCCCCCTTACGTGCCAGTACGGGCGACGCGGCTGCCCTGCAGTACAGCCTGAACGTTTTCAGAAATACGTGGCAGACGTAGCCTCCACCCAAGAAACGTACGGACAAATTGCACGTACGGCGGATTGTGTCCTTAGCTTAAATAGAGTAAAAGAAAAAAAAAAAAGCTTCACACACATTACAGATTCTTGCTTCGAATGCACGATATGAGACAGGCCTAAGTCTATTCCGAGTCATTGTCTGATGTCCTACAGAGCAGATTGGATGTTTTTCTCATATCAACACGCAAGAATCGTGTGTATACGTATCAACGACGGATACCTTCGTAATCGACTGCCAAGACCACGGTTGACGGCCTGTAGTCATTAACGTCCCCGTCCGCGGAGACTTGACACTCCCACGTATTCCGTGCGTACGGACCCCTGTCTTCTTTTGTCGTCTCGTAGTTTCCAGTGAATCCCAGAAGAAAGTCATCGCTTCCGCCCACCTGAAACAAGTGACAATGATATAGGTGACCCTATCAGAAGTGCTTTGCAAAAAATGGTTTGTTAAGAAGTTAAACTCAAGGGGCACTCTTAAAGCTAAGCCCTAACATTCGAAAGCAACTGTGACCGCACATCTTTGTGCAGCTCAATCATAATTAATTGCACAGCTTCATCCGATTGTCTTTTATCTATGCTTTTCAACCTCCTTGGTAGTATGACCTCCTTCGGTCAATATTGACCATGGTAAAATCCTTAAGATCTATGCTGTCAACTGAATATAAAGTACATATATTATGTCTAAGAGCATTATCACGGCACGAAAAAAAATTTTACGCGATAAATGTTGTAGAAGTTGCCTTTGGGACTTGGTGATTTTGGCTATTATCAGCAAGTTTACCTGACATTTATATCGCTATTATATCGCAACCTTCCCAGACGTGCATGCGGTACAAATGTGCGTACCATCACTTCATAAAACATGGAAGTGATGTGGAAAAGAGGCCATCCAACTTCACATCCAAAATACATTTTGAGGCATCATAGAGCCAATTCCACATTACCAAGAGGGTAATTCTAACCTTTTGTTCAAATATTTTGGAAATGTTTAAAACAATCTAACTAAATAAATATATATTTGTACCGTTACTTGCCCAATGTTTCTAACAAACATGAATAGGTTCAAACATGTTCAATCTTTCATTTTTAATTGTTTGAACAGTTTAGAGCTATAGTGACTGAAATATTCTTCTATTTAAAATCGTTCAAAAATTACAATTATCATCTTAAAACCTCTCGGTGACTCGGAATGGACTCTCAATAAACAAATTGGATATTATAAACAGTCATGTAACCAAATACGTCCTTGTAACTCACATTTTCGAAGCTAAAGAAGTTATTAGGTGCATACTGGTCCTCCGGTACCCCGGGAAACTTGGTGATGCACGTGTACGCTTTCTCCACTATCTTCCCCAGTCCTGGCAGGGTGGTGGAATCTGTCGCTATCTTCACAGTGAAGCTCAGGTGACCTGAGGAAGTATATCAAAGATTTAGTACAAACTACAATTTATCGATAGGTATTCATTCATTTATGTACGAATCTTTAGGGTAGTCATGTAGCTATCTTTCTATCTGTAGTACAAACATTATATTTCCATTGGTATTTGCTAAAGAGAAGAACGGTATACTCTATTCTTTTGAATAGTATTGTTATCAATTATCATCTTCCTCATCAAAACATTATTGAGATGACATTATCATCATTGTCAATGTCATTATCCCAAGGCATGACATTTAAGTGGCTAACTCCTTTGATTTGTGCCCAATATGTTTATTTTTTTTCGACCACACTTTTTTGTGGCATTGAAATTGTTGATTGTAAGCAAAGTTGGTTTGTACGGCTGTCATTGGTGTAGGATATACGAAACAATGTTTTTCTTTGATTTCCTTTCAATACATGTTGAAGGATGTCACTGAGTACCGTAACACTCACATAGATGGTTGTCTGTGGTGAGACCGTCCGTCAAGTCAGAGGATGAGACAGTTTTTGTCCGCCGGTTTCCGTCGTAATATCTTATCTCCACTGAGAGTTTGAAGGGTCCTACCATGTCCTACAGGGCAAATACGAGGGGCGTTCAATAAGTAATGTCCCTGACCCACTTCCAGTCGTTTGATCTAGATGAAATTTTGTATGTGTAATGATTCATATCTCTATGGGTTATGTTGCAAAAAAACAGCTCTGAACTAATTGTGGTTTCTGATTTACTGGTGTTTGAACTGAGTCAGGTGCGAAATTGACCAGGTGTGAAATGGAGCCAGTTGAGTGTCGCGCAGTGATCCGGTTTTTGTATTTGAAAGGACGCACACCAAAGAAGACTTTTGATGAAATGAAAGAAACTTATGGTGATGATGCCCCATCATATGACCTTGTAAAACGCTGGCATCCTGAATTCAAACGTGGCCGGAAGTCTGTGGAAACAGCTCCCAGACCTGATCGTCCCTCTTCTGCCATTGATGAGGCATCTGTTGGAGGACCAACCTGGGGTGTCCTACAAAAACGGTGTCCAGAGCTGCATCAAACGATGGGAGAAATGCATAACTCTGGGTGATTCCTATGAAGAGAATGACTAATATCTGTGTCAAGTTTCATTAATCTCCTGCTATGGGAAATGGGTCAGGGACATTACTTATTGCACGCCCCTCGTATAACGCCAACAAACGTCAACAATACTTACAAAGAGATAACAACAAACATGGCAATATGATAAATACCATTACGATGGCGTATACACTTTTATACAGCTTCGTCACATATGTATAGGAACTATGATTATAATAGTCTTTGATATGAAAGGACCAGATACGAAACGAAATATACCGGCCGCCCGCTCGACTGTACTGTGAGAACTCGAGCCGGAAGTTGAAAACAAAATAAAAGCTAGCCGTCACAAGATTTGTCATCCTTCTGCATGTCGTCATTTTGAAAATATTTGTGATATTTTACCTCATTTAGAAAGCCATAAACCCGCACGTAACGTCAAGAAATTATGGGATCCGTATACAAAGAAAGACAAAGATAAACTTGAAAGGGTACAGAACCAAGCTGCCCGATTCTGTACAAACAATTGCAACTACAACAGGGATGCTAGTGTTACCAAAATGAAAACAGATCTACAGTGGACATCACTTGAAGACAGAAGGAAAATGTCCAGACTTTGCATGATGTACAAAATGACCAATAAGCTGGTGGACGTACCGACTGATAAGTATCTAATACCAGCTCAAAAAAGAACAAGAAACAGCCATGACTTCAAGTACCAGAGTTTCCAAGCTAGGATTGATGTGTTCAAAAATTCGTATTTTCCCAGAACTATCGTAGATTGGAATTTGTTATCACCAAGTACAGTAGGGGCATCTTCTCTGGATAGTTTTAAAGAACGCTTGCAGTTAGATGTGCAAAAGTTAGGTGTGACGGATCGTTCAGTGTAATATAACCAGCTGCTGCCGCGCCGCGTGCCTGCGAAGCTGGTGTGTTACGCCGAATGGCGGTTATACCGGCTATACAGATACAGATACAGATACAGAAATTCTAACCTGATGAGTAAGACAGTTAATACAAACAGATCTACAAGTAACTGCTCTTACAGTTAAGAATATGAACTCGGTATGTCTTTATTACTTCCGGGTTCGTATGTGACCATATTTGAATGTGTATTTTGGTTCTTACCTGTGGTGAACTGGTACTTGATACACCTAAGGGTGGTTTAGAGCACGTGTTGTTGTAGATCTGACAAGGAAAGGGCAAATAACGTAGGTAAACACTGTGGGAAAAATTGTGCACTGTTCAAAAGATACAGCAACCATTTGTACATTGTATTATTATATGTGGTTGTTGGTTTCTTGTTGTATTACATTTCGTAATGTTCTATTTTAAAATAAGACTACATAACTCCAAGACAGCCGTCCAATGGTCATGATATTGTAAAATTCATAACGCACAAAGAAAGCTTGAAATCTGGTAATTCCTAACATAAAACTTGAACTTTTCGTCCCCTGTGTAGGCAAGCTATGAACATGGTCATTTCCTTATATCAGGGCACATCCCTCAGATAACAAACTAGTACACCATTTATGGCTACGTTATGCATAAACATTTGTACAGTGAACATAATTATAATAGTTCCTGTTCATTGTCTATAACGCCCCTCAATTAAGCTATACCACATACAATGACATGTTACTCAGAAGCACCTCAGGTCAAGTTTTGCCCCGACTGATTTTTAAATCAGTTATCAAAACAGCACTTCGCACATCTTAAAACACTATATCAAACTTTACAAGTGATCACCTTGTCTTCAAGCAAAGCAGTGGTTGATTCCGTGGCAGATTGTACGGGAACAACAGCAGCACACGCCGTCAGGAGGAGAAGGAAACTTGTCAACCTGGCGGCCATGTTTTGGTATGTGTGGGGAGAGTGAAGGTAGTGAGGCGTCGCGCGCTGTGTAATTCTACCCGTATTCAACTCGTCATACCTGGGCTACCTGGTCTTTCAACTTACCTCGCCTCGGGTGTCGGGCGTGACTAGATCATTATGTAGGTGCACGTTTTGTTTGATGCTGCAAATATCAGACTTATACTTGTTGTGTGTTCATATTAACTGTTCAACATAAATATGGCACGCTGACCTGGGTAACGTATAATGTGTAAAATTGTCTTTCGGACATCACTAAAGACGGATTTAGAAAAAAAGGCAAGGAGTATGCGTTTCACTTCTCCTTCCCATCCTTTTAAAAATCAAACTACAACACAGAACAGTTGCGAAGTTTGGCGTTATGTAGTTCCGATGGGTACGATGCATTACAACCGTCCGAATGACTCAAAATGTTGTTGTGTGTGTTTTTTTTTTCAAAATAAACTTGAACTATATCTTATGTCAGCCAAAACAGGTAGAGAAAATTCTGAATGAAGAAGCAAATATATGCGGTAAGGCCACAGCAAGTAAATTTTATGGATGACATCAGCGCGCGCATTAATTTTCGCCTGATTTCAGAAAAAAAAACAAGAATTTTTTCTTCTGCAGGGATGGTCAACATGACGATAAAGTACCAAAATGAGCAAATATATTGTGTTATAGCCTAATGAATGTATTTGTAGAAGTGACACTTGCGAGGTACCCATGACTCTAGTTGTAAAAATTAAACTTATTGGATAGTTGTAAAAGTGACACCAATATGGAAGCTATGAGTGTGGTTACCAACTTTGTTGGTGATGCCAGTCTACCCCACTAGTGTCACGTTTACCACACCAGTACATGTCTTAAATACAGGAATGAATGCCTTGTTGGCTCTGATATCATGTTTTGTCCCTTTAATTCTTTTTACAACAGTCATCACAGCTTTATGGTGCCTATTTATGAAAATGTAGCCATCTTTTTTTTTTTCACCCATCTTGTTTTTTTTTCGCCCTATCGCACTATTTTTGCAGTCTGCAGAGGATGTCATCCATAAAATTTACTTGCTGTGGCCTAATTTAAAAAAAAAAACATATCGGAGAACAGATACTAACGTTATACCGTCTTTTTTGTGTTATAAAAGGTGGTGATTTGGTCCTTCACTCACAAGTCAACGAAGATGTGAAAGAACATAAAGAATTCATTGTTGGGTATACCGCGTTCTGTGGGTTAGGTCATTTATAAAATATTCCTGACCAATTCAATAGATTCCATAATGAACATGACTTATTTCTTGCAACGATATTTTTCCCTTCGCTTGCATCAACTTTGGGGTGCACAAAGAATGTCACCTACCGCATATTATCAAATCATCATCATGGTCTTGGTAAGCTTTCGCGCCAAACATCGACCCATTACACCTGATCCCTCTGACGTCACAAGTGGCGGAGTCCCTATTGTCAAGCCTCTCATTTGCATAGTGGGAATTCCCCACCATCTATCTGTATGTAGTAATACACTGCAGCCTTGTACATGTTTACTACTACTAGTAATTAATGCCACTGTTTCTTAAAAAAATAGTCCACATATTTGACCATTTGCCTGTCAATGATGCTACTATTAACGACAAAAGGCATTATTTTTTTTATAGTCTTTTTTTTGCAAACATAGTGTCAAAACCTATTAATAACTAGATGGTCTGACCAGCGTAATAATACACAACACACTAACTCATGACCCTGGGTAACAACATAATTTGTAAGTCGTCCCCTACCCAACCAAAATTTGTTTCTACAAAAGAAAATCTTATGCTGGTTTTTCACCCTATACAGTGCCTATGGCTATGCAGGTGACCCTTTGTAACCTGTCTAGCTGAGTCACAGTCTACGCCCTTATACACGTAGTCTGTAAATAAACCATGAGATTGATGTGTCTTCGGTTACGTCTTCAGGAAATATCGTTAAGGAAGGTTGCTAAGGATATACGTCAATGGCCTTTTGACTGACAATGAGTCGAGGTACTTGCGAGTTGTTCTGCTGTTTATTTTGTGAAATTTGATGCGACCTACTCTTTATCCTCTGGGGCTACAAGTGCCTGTTTCCAAATGATATAGCATTTTGCGACTTGTGTAATTGTCCAACACTGCTCACTTTGCCT